>NW_010519482.1:12043-16213 GCF_000687285.1 Phaethon lepturus | reverse complement strand
CTCGAGGGAGCGGCCAGCCTCACCCGCCACAAGCACAGTTTTCTTCACAGAGAACCTACTGACTTGCACTTGGCAGACTAACTGCATATGGCACCTATTTGATGGCAGGTTGGGACAAATCACGTTCATCATGGGATTCTGCAACAGAAACAGACTGTTATTTTCCAGCAGCCACAGAGATGAGAAAGGCTGGCTGCGAATTTCCGAGTAACCACCATATAAACTAGGGAAGATGCTTCCCATTGCAGACAAGGAAGGACCTAAGGCCTTGACCAATGTTATGTCCAGCAGCTGTCTGCTGGCTCCATGCCCATTCAGCCTCGTAGGCACCGTATATTCCACATGATGTCATCTCCAAGTTAAGACAAATGGAGTAAATTCATCTTCGCTTCCCAGTAAGTTTTGTATACGTATCCTGGCTTTGAATTGGGACTGGTGCACTAGCTAAAGATAAAATAATTTCAGAAAGTAGCTGATTAAATTACCTTTATTAAGCAGCTTTTGATCAAAATACGTTTGTTTATAAAATCTCAGCCATTATAAATATGGAGAGAAAGATATGGTCAGCGTGAAAGTTTCTGGTAGAAGTCAAGACGTCCATTGATTTATTGGTAATGGAATCAGATCTGTAAAGCATAAATTGATCTAAATATTGAAATTTTACTGTTTAAATGTCAAGATTCCTACAAACAGTAACCAATGAAAGATCAGATGAGCACTGGGGAGTGTTGTAAAGGCATCATGGGGAAATAAATGGAAATACTTAGCATTGCTTTCCAGTAAACTATACCAATGGAAGCTGATGAGGTTCTTGGCTCACATGGAGACGTGGCAGCATTTCCCCTTAAAACAAAGAGCTGCTCTTGAAGCATAAGGAGTTATAGGAGCTAGGGGAAAAGAGAGAGGAAAACGGAAACAAAGGAAGAATAGGCCAAAAGAAAAAGCATAATTGCTAACAAGAATTTTACCATAGGGAATGGAACATGAAGAACTGCACAGGACAAGTTTTTTTGTTCTGAATGTACTCAGATGAAACCTAAAATTACTCAAATATTTACATTTTTATCAATGGCTTTAATCCATTTTGCCATGTAATTGTACAAAACCATCTTTCAAAACAAGAGTATATGTACTTTTTTAAATAAATTGTGGTTTTAAATTAAAAAAACCCTCAACATCACATAGAAAGCTACAGATGGAGTTTTTGTATACAGTTGTTAGCTCAGTAGATAGAATATTGAATCCTTCACCCATTAAACGTATCCTCACTACAGATTTGCTGCACCTGCTATTTTACATCTCGGTGTATTCAGTACTGAATATTTATGGTCCATCCCCAAGGAAGTGCAGGCAGGGCTGGAGGGGACCATCACAGCACGGCGATGACACCTACTGGAAGTGGCCACCAGCACCTGGCCTCAACCGCATCCCCTCCAGCAGCAACAACCGCATCCCACCTGCACGGGCATAGGGGAGAACAGACATAAGGAAGAAATACTCCACATGAGGGTGGTGAAACCCTGGCCCAGGTTGCCCAGAGAAGTGGTAGATGCCCCATCCCTGGAAACATCCCAGGTCAGGTTGGACGGGGCTCTGAGCAATGTGATTGAGTTGAAGATGTCCCTGCTCACTGCAGTTGGACTAGATAGCCTTTAGAGGTCCCTTCCAACCCAAAAATTCTATGATTCTATGACAAACAGTAAGACACACTGAAGGTACTTATAACCATTTTAATATGTCATTCTTTATTCACATCCCAAGTAATAAAAGACACTTTGATGTTGTACCAAGGAGATACAAGGTCCTCCAGTGGAACCACTCAAACACTGTGCTTTCACCTGATTTTCCCAGGCTGGAAGCTGAGGACAGTAACGCAAACCTGTGATGTCCATGAGCTTGAATAGCTTAAAACCTCTTGTTTACAAGAGACAGGAACTTCTCATGCCCATGTAGACGTCAGTTAGCATGAGTGACTGCCCTCAGCTAACTGAGTCCATGGGATGGTATCACACAAATTGCAGCCCTACGTTCACCCTTGTCCCTCACTATGGTGGGATCAAGATCTGACTCCTGGACTCACACTTTCCTCTTGCTGTGAGCCACTGTGTCTTCTTGCTTGAGGAGCAAACTGTAATAGGACAATACTGTCATTTTTATAGGTTTTTTCCCACAGACAATTTCAAGTAGTAAGCAAAGATGATTCATAGCTCATATGGCTGGCAGTTGGCAGTGTCTCGGCACCAGAGTCCTTTGTAGCAACCAAATCCGCTCACGTTTGTGTGAGGGGCCATTTTTCATGTTTTCCTTGCGCAGCACAAGCTGCAGGAACAAACCCAGCTTTGTTCTGAGAAGTGTGTTGGCATCAGCAGAGTCTGCAACGTAAAACCAATGCCCTGAGACTCCCACTCCACAGGAATGATTTGAGGAATTGTTTTTCATCAATTAAAATTCAGAATTAAAAAAAAGAATTTTTGAAAATCCAAAGATTTGGAAGAACAGCTTAGACAAGGAAATCATCAAGATTGGTCAAAGCTGAGAAGGAACTGGTCAAGTGCAGAGCAAAGCGTATGAAAAGGCAGTGGGAATGGGAGTGCACCATCTATATATAGGAACTCTTGAAAAATTCAAAACTTGGTAACTTTTTCCAATGTCAGCGGACTTACTCATTTTACTCAAGAGGCTTTAACCTTAAACAAAGGAAAAAAAACTATTTCACCTCAGAAATAAATCAGATTTTCAAAGCCATATGGATATCTTATTTTTGTCTTGAGTGTGTTGCCATGCAACTTAGAGAGGCAGCAGCTCCCTCACAATGATTGCCATGAAACTTCCATCCAATTCACTTCATTGTGTTACTTGATATGAGTTTTGAATGACCTCATATCCATCTGCTTATATTCTATTTAGTTCTCTACTTTTAAACAAGCAAACCACAACATCTTGACCTTTCTTTTATAGTCTCTTCTCCTCAGCACTGTTATTGAAGACAGTGGAGTTAGACTAGTACTTACGGTGGCTTTTAAATCTCAATAGCACTCTTGATTCTTATTTTATTGACATTACAGCACCCTGCCACATAAACCAAAAAGACCCACAGGGTCTTTGGGTATAAAAATTGGTTTTCTGAGGTATTTGGATCCAACAAACAAATAATAAAGACCCAATAACTAAAAAATATATAGGACTTCTTAAAAAAAAGATAACCATTGAGACAGATTAGCAGAAGATGTGTCATTCTCCATCCTCAGAGGCCTGTAAGTTAAAACTGGATATCTTTTTACAAACAACTGCACTGAAACTGAAGAAAGTGTTTAGATCAGATGCAGAAATCTGGACGTCTGTTTGATCTGTCGGGGTCAGGAGTAATGCTGGAGAACAGAGAGGTAGAGCACAAGGGGTGAATAGCCATTACTAAAACCAAATTATATGCAGCATCCAGGCAAAGACAGATTATGAAAGCTTACATGAAAAAAAACTTTGCAGGAAAAATATTCTTAAAAGTTAAAAATATAGGAGAAAAGGAAAGCTAATTCTCTGGTAAACCCTTTCTGCAATGATCTGGGATCAAAGGGCAAACTGCAGTGCATTAAGCCCTGCTGTTCACTGTCAGTATGCTCCTGAATGGGACCTGTACTACATCATTCAAAAGCTCTGAAGAGAAAGACATAAGCAGTTACCAATTTGTTAATTGGGGCTTTCAATGGACAGGTTCAAGCACCGTATGTTTTGTTTCATAAAGGATTCACCGGGGACCCTCTATAACAATTTATGCCTTGTGGTCCCACGCAGAATACTAATCCTTCTGCATAAAACCAATCTATGTAAACAGGTACAACCAACACTTGTTCTTCTCCCCAGGTCTAAGGGGCAGAAGGGAAAGCTGTAGTTCTGCTGAAGATTGAAGGCAGCTCCATAGTACCCCAACCACACCACTGTCCTACCAATACTTGAGCAACTGCCACAACTGAGCAGAACCTTTGAATGTGGGGGGAAAAGGGCTTGCAAAAGAAGGTGCGTGAATAAAAAGGAATATTTGCCTCGTAGCAAAGAGATTTACCAAAATTAGTAGCCGTTTTTTGCTCAGATATCTGACGTCTTGGCTTTCTTTCCATAGGGATATGGTATGAGATGCAGAACAAACTATTCCATAGTGAAAGCCAACGGAGGCTC
>NW_010519482.1:0-12012 GCF_000687285.1 Phaethon lepturus | reverse complement strand
ACTGAACCGCCTGCGGTAGGGGATGGCACAGAGGACATCTAGGGACTTCCCCCACGTCCCAGACTGAAATACAGAGGAATGACTAAAATAGGTGAGGGAAATAGCACTGCTGGGCGAGTGCGGACCAGCGGCCCCTTGCAAAGCAGACTGAAACTGGGAATCTGCACTATTGCCAGTAGACCACTACTGTTGGTGTGGTCTGAGAGCAGGCTTTGGGGTGAGATCTTGAAGCCATGCAGCCCAGGGGCTCCTCTTTCCCAGCCATGCAATAATCAGTGGATATAACGGAGATCCCCCTTTTCCATGTTACTTCTGGGGTGACAAATGAGGTGTAACAGAAGGCAACAAACATGCCATGCATCAGCTCTTGGCACTGCCACTGCTCATGCTTTGTTTCTCGGGTTTGTCTGAGCACCTTCCCCCAGTAAATCTGAGAGAGCATTGCTAGGTCTTCTGCTTCAGTTGCACTTGGAAGAGCATGGTGTTATAACCAAATACTCCCGAGTTATTAAAAACATGTCATGAATATACATAGTGTGTTGTTTATAACTACAGTGACTTGGTGATGAGGCACTGCTGCTTTCTCATGGGAGAGAAGTCATGGGTCATGCTGCTGCTACTACTGCTTTTGTCGTCTTCCAGGGAAGAAGGCACACGAACAATGCCACCTCCTGGAGCCTTTACTTTTTCTTCCTCTATTTCAGTATTTTTTTAATATGAGATAAAAGTCAGACTTAACCATCTCTCTAAAGTGCCTGTATGGGAGCAACATCACCGAGTGATTTTAGGGACAGTGGGCAGCCAAGTGAAGCCTGTATACAAGTATGGTGCATCTGCAGAAAGGACATGCATACAAGAGAAGAAATCACCAGGTTGTCATTTATCATAAATTCTAATGAAAATATAGAGAGGAATTTTTATTTCTTCCTTCTGAGAATATCTAGAATTTTAACATGAGCATTTTATTAAAAAGCAGCCTGAGTTATGAATCATTCATAGCAAACGACTGACTCCCACACGTTGGCAGAATGACCCGTAGTTAGCTTATTCGCTGGCAACAAATAAAGCGGTTCTTAATGAACCCAGACAGGTTATTCTGAAGGCACCGAAGAAGCAAAACCAGGTGCATTTTTAGGATTCAAAAAAAGGTACATATTTTGTCGGGATCTCAATGTTGGGTTTTTTCCTTTTTTGAATAATGAATGAAGTTGTTTTAACGCAGTGTTAATGCTGGGAGTGCTGGGTGAAGAAATTCAATTGGAAGCCTGTCACAAGACTCTCTTGTTTCCCTGACGAGAGTTGTCATGTTCCTGTGACACCTGACGTGCAGAGCACCAACTGATAAATAGCTTAAAGATGAAATTGTCAGTCTCCATTACCTCGCACCAGCAATTACCAGGTGCAGTGGGCTGGGGCGCTGGGCTGGAGACCCACGGGTCCTCCGGATGGAGAGGGAGGGTGGGAGCGCGTGGGTGCAGCATCCCTCGCCCAAGGGACCGGAGGAGCAAGCTCACAGCCTGGCACAGAGGGACTCTGCACAGGTTTGTTGGTGAGGATGAGTCTGGGGATTGTTCTTTTTGCTGTGCTTACAGCACGGACTATGAGCATGCAGGGTAAAAACCAGTGAAGGAAAGAGGGGAGAGAAGAGAATACGTGAATAGCTTTAGCTTTGGGGCGGGGGGGAAAGCTGCACGTGCTTGTAGAAATTAGCCCCAAAGTTTTAATTTGGATACCTCCTGGGAGGTAATTTAAATTGAAAAGTTTCCAGACATAAATGAATTTTATATTACTTAGAACTAAGACAATGGCACTAACCTAGTTTGCCACCTTCATTTCCCCACTGACAGCAGAGGAAAAGCCTGAAAACCCTGTGCTAACCAGGAATTACTTTCATAGTGTCCCTTGGATTTTTCTCATTTCTGGCTACTTTGGGGAGACTCTGGGAATGGCTCTGCTATAACCATAGCAACGCAGAGGTTTTGCACAGCACTCAAAATTTCTGTCATTAACAAAAAAGCATAGTTGCTAACACAGTAAGGACAAAATTTGTTTCTACTTGCATGAAATGGAGCCAAGGTATTGAACCAGCACCCCTTTGCTTTTGGCTGAGGCAGGGTTTGGAGCTGCAGGAGCAAGGAGAGGAGGCTGGGTGGCATGGGAGCGAGTCCGGGAGCGCGGCTCACACACACTGCCAGGGCTCACTCTGGAGTAAACACCCTCAGGCTTTGGCAGCGCCTGTAAGGCAAGACTGGTGGTCTGTGGCGAGGACTGCACCTTCCCCAAGGTCCCTGGGAAGGACCAGTGGGGTTTATTTCTTCTGGGGGGAAGGGGATGGCCTGGACGGGACTCTGGTGTAGGGTTAGGATTCAAGTTAGGTAAAGCCATGGCTGGCCTGATCCCATACTGGTGATAGACCTGCTTCAGGTGGGAGACCTCAGGAACACCTTCAGATACATATATAAATATACACCTCTGCTTCACTCAGTATTTGGATTGTCCGCTTGCCAGGCATTTGCATTGAATTCGGGATCCGATCCAACCTCATGGAAAAGTGTGATTAATACATCTCAGAAAGCTTTCAGGAAAAAAAACTCCGTCCTGTGGAGGTGCAGAGGACTTCTCTGTTGAGATGTCAGCCCACTGAAACCTCTCTAGCTCCTGACCAGGAGAGCCAGCACCACTCTGGAGTAGGCTCTGAGTCTGGATTCACTTGACTTCATTTAGTTTGGCATGGCACGTTGGTTTGAAGCATGATGTGAACTGAAATTGTACTTTGAACCCCTTATTCTATTTATAATTGCAATTTCAGGAAAACCAAAGTTACTCAAGAGTTTCCTTCTACAGTAAAAGAAAGAAGAGGGAAAGAAAGAATTCTTCTCCTTTGTGGCCATTCATTTCTCTGTAAACAGGACATTTGTCAAAATGACTTTGTGTGTCTGATGTTGCTGCAATGGAGTGTTCTAGAAAAAGAGAGACTGTCTTCACTGAAATGTGCAAATTTGTAGCAGAATTGGCTGTAAAAATGAGGACACGAAATTGCTTTTGCATTCTAGCTGGTAAGCAGCTATGTGTGAGAATTGACAAATTCTCTGGTAGTGAAGGAACACTCATGGCTCTCCTTGGACATCCTGAGAATCAGGTCACACGGACGCACCTCTAGGAAATGACACAGCAAACCATGGAGGACCCTCCCGACTATTCACTCTTTGGGTTTGTTCAGTTCCTTACCTAAACCAAATTGTTAAATTCTTTTTTGTTTTATTTTGTCAAAATAGAATTTGGAGAAGCAGCAAAATATTTCATGTCAGTAAGATACAAAAAGCAAAGCAACAGCAATGAACTACAGGTGTGAGGACACCATTCAGAACACAGAGGAGGAGTCAGCAGCCTAATTCTGATGTCAGAGTCCTAAAGGGGTACAAGTCAATGTTCATTAACAAAAATATAGCTCAAAAAAGTAATATTGTAGCTAAAATTAATACAAAAACTTTTAGGTACAGCTTCTTTTGGAATTTTTCCTTACCCCTTAAATGTACTACTGGCAGATTCCCATCAACCGGGATACGTGTGAGCAGGCTATCTTACTTGCTTTTAGAGACAGATTGCCAAAGTAAGTAATACTTTGCCAAATACATTTTATTTACATGTACACAGAGGGAAATAATGATTAAAATTGACTGGTATGAAGGGGTTATAATTAGTTCTGTGGCCAAGTTACACTTTTGTGTACTTAACACCAAATTTCTAGGAGCAAACGCTGATCTGCCAGACCTTCCATGCAGTGCTGTTGATTTCAACAGGGGCAGGACGTGTGAAAAGGCAAAAGAAAGATTTTGACGAAGCAAAGAAACATCCCCACAAAGAGCTGGAAACTTCTGAAGCCCTCCAGGTACGTCTGAGCAAAATACCCCCGCTGTGCTGCTGCAGACGGGCGCTTTCGCAGCAGTGAGGTGCTCAGATGCCACGGTGCCGAACGTTCCTCGAGAGGGTGAGCAGAGGAAATCTAACAGATCCTCCTGCCGCACCGATTCCAGCCGCACACTAATTAGTGGTGATACCATGCAGCGTCAGAAGAGCAGGGGAAGACGAGCATGGGAAAGGTTAATCACATCTTGTTTTGTTTGACAATGACTCCTTAAATGATGAACCCTTTCCAATCTGGCTTTTAAAAAACGTATCTTAGATCTTCTTTTTACATGCCTCACCTTTATTACTACTACACTTGCCCATTAAATGCTTTTGCTCAAACAAATTTGTATTCAAAATAAGCTTTTTTGAACCACAGTAATTGTTACCGTCAATTGGGGCATTATTTATTCTGCATCTCACCCACATGATGTTCAAATGTACTTTTTGAAAATTATAAGTATCGGCTTATTTACATATATTTTTCTTAAATACATCACCTTCCTTTAAGCAGCAGGTTTAGAGAGTATGTCTTCTGCTTTTCCTGCTGGGAGCCTTATTATTCCTTCAGTGACAGGGGAGCACAGAGCCCCCACCTGCACAGAGCCCATCAGACATCATCCTTCTCAAACATCACACACGTGTCATCATTATAACCAGTCCCTCGCTCACCTACACCGTCAGGTCTGAACACTGGAAATGCCTTTTGTGTTTTCCAGAGATGCTGAAAATACCAGAGGAAGGAAGCCTTGGTGTCCTCGCATAATGATCTGCAGAGATCACGGTGCACCAGCGACTTGCTGAAAAAAGAACAAATGACAAGTCTTCAGGTTTTTTTCTTGTCTGACAGGCTCCTCTGTTCCAGACAGGAATCCTTCAGACCTTTCCTGAAAGACATCAAAGTGGGTCAGAAAAACAGGAGGGAACCAGAAGTGCAAGAAATCCAGCAACTGCAGAGCAGTTTCTTGGGTAACCATGGGGGAACCCATCTTCGTGAGAAGCTGCTGCTCACACACAGCGTGTGTCCTGCTGAGAACGGAGGGAAGCCCGGCAGGACAAGTATAGCGGTGGACTTCTAGATGCATTGACTGAAGATTTCCTAATTACTCTAAATTTATAAGTATATATGCAAAATATGTTCTGTGACATACAAAGTTATGGAACTTGTAAGAACTTCTGCAGCTGATCCAAAACCTAACCAACATAGCATAGAATATAGATATGCCGTCCATCCAACCTCATCAAATCCTTAAAGTCTGATTAGACTGCTCCACTGCTCTGTGAAAGCAAGCAAAGCAACCCTCCAAAACCAAAAATGAATCAAGCAAATTTTCCCCCGGAGTCCAGATCTCACCATCATCAGTTAGTTTGCCAGAGAAAGCTGGGAGAAGCAGCAGCCTTGAATCCTCCTGCCAAGGGGGCAAAAAACACTCCGGGACCTCCACAGGTGACTAAGGGGAACCCTGAGCATCGCACTGATGCAGCACCACGTAGTGAAAACAGGGATCCAGTTGCCTTTCAAATTCCCAGGATAAGCCAGTGTATGTGATGCTCGGAAACTCTCATACCACAGACATAGCTTCCCCTCTCCCGTAAGTCCTCTGATAAATCAAATAACCCTCCCCTTACGTTTACCAAGCTCCATCTTAACTTTAGAATCCTTCTTCCCCAATTTTATTTGGAAAACCATTCCAGACCTTCATTCCTGGATGGCTAGATGCTGTTTTCTAATTTCTACTCAAATGTACTCACGATCAATTCATAACTATTTGACTCTGTCATTTACCCTCCAAGGCAGAGAAACCTTACCCTTCACTGATATTCACCACCTCTGAATCTATTAACAAGGAATCATCACAATTCCTCTGGTATTCTTCCAAACTGACTCCGTTTTAAAATAAATTGGAAGAAAATATATCAATTTTAAATTTAAAGTACATTTACCTAAGTTGCTCTTAGAAAAACCCTCAATATCCCTGGATTATGTCAGTTGGGACATCTACTTGTCAGACCTAGCTAGCCACAGAATATTTAGTTGCTGCGTTAAAAAGTAATTCTTCCAAAGTTTTGGAGATACAGTGTTAGTTTTTGGACTGTGTCACTTTTAACTGTACCCTTTCATGTACCCAGAAATACAGCTTTGCTGAACAGGTTGCTTCTCTGAAATGATGAGGAAAACATTACTTTATTTTACAACTGCTTTGGAGATTAAGTTTAAAAATCTAAACCATACCTCCTGTGGCTCTAAAGGAAAATCCTAACCTGTATTGCAAATGTCAACTAAATTGTGGGCAAATACATGTTTGGATTTTCCTGTCAAAAGAGTGAAGTGTATCATGAGCCCTTATTTATTCCTGAGAAGCACTAGAACTAACACAACTGTTTGACAGGTGAAATTTGCTGGAGAAAATAATGCATCTATATCACAATTCTGATTGCAGGAAAGGCTGTTGTCAACAACACCGAGAGCTCAGTTAGAGAATATATTGTTATTGTTTTGGAGTTAAAATGTAACGATGAAAGACAATCCATTTTCATCGTCCCTGCACATTTGACTATTGAAAGTCCATGTTATTTTTAAATTACACGTTGATGGTGGATGTGAAGGGCCATATGCAAAGCACGTGGGCAAGGTGTTAAGGCAATGGACATGCACGCTTTTCCTTTTAAAGCTGAGGTGGTTTCACACACTCTTTAGGCAAAGTATTTCCCATTACTGCCTTACCAAGGACATGTAAAGATATTTACTATATGGCAGAAGAGCAAATAACCTACCTAGTTCCAAAAAAGCTACAATGTTTCTGTGAAAACAAAATTTGCTTACCTCAGGTTAAATCTCCTTCCACTCCATTCAGCATCTCCACCAAGCAGGAGGGAAATATCCAGGTATGATCCACCTTCACTTGAGAAAAGCCTGTGGCCCAGGCTGTGACACACCCATGTGCGCAGGTTAAGGAAATGCAATCCGGATAGAACCAAAAAGAAAATCAAAAGAAATGTAAAAGACCAGTTAAGTATTCAGAATTACCTTGGTATTTAGAGAATTGATCTGAAATTAATAAAAAAGAAATTCAACTCAGACCACATGCAAAGTGTCAGGCTTTGAAGGGAGAAATCAATTACACAAGTCTTAAATAGTGAACAAGTGGAAAAGCAGCAGTACTGCCAAAAGCATTGACCTCCGGTGAATCACAAACTGAGCATGTATTCATGATGTGATGCTCTTGGGAAAAAAAAATAAGTATGATTTTAACATGCACAAATATCAGCATTGCACAAAAGCAAAAAGAAATATTCTTTCTACCACGTTCAGCGCAGTCCTCAGCGACAGGGTGGTATGCCACCGCACCCCACTAAGGGAGGAGGGTCCATGTGGGGGATAGCCAAGAGCCGAGCAACGAAAATGATGGAAGATATAGCAAATAAGGCCTAGGAGGAATGTTTTTAAAGTCTGTGTTTTAAGTACGGAGGAGAGGAACAGTCCCTTCACACGTGCCAGAGGATGTTAATATCAGTTGATGGAAAGACAAGAAGTAGTCCACTTAATCTGCAGAAAGGAAGATTTAGGTCAGAAGTGTTTCCGACTGCTGCTTGCTGCTTGGCTATAAATGTCAGAGGCTGGATTACGGGACGGCTTACAGAGCACGGACGGGGCGTGCCTGCTTTGGGGTTAAACCAGCAGCTGCGGTGACTGGTCTCTTTCCCTGACTGTACCTCCGAGCCAAGGCAGAGGACTTAAGTGACCGCATCAAGCCTCTGTCAGCCCCACACTTACGTGATTTAGTGAACATCTGCCAACTCTACTCTTACTAAAGCAAACATATTATTATTTAGAACTTTTATTTTGTGATTCTATGTACTCTCAGTAGGCTTGAATCATTCTTTAATTATTGAATTATTGAATGACAAGCAGGGTCTAACTTTCTGTAAAGGTCACATGCTAAAGAAAATGTTTCCTCCAAAAGCATGTCAGCTTGAGTGACATGTCAGTACCCATCACTTGCTTGAAACACTCTATTACCAAACGTCTGTCATGCTTGAAAATTGAAACAAACTTTGGAAGACCAACTCTCCAAATGCCATGGTACCTCCTAAAACTGTTTTCCAGCACAGCAGCCCTTGTATTTCAGAGTAAATCACAAACATGTGAGTGTCTTGAATGCCTTACAGCGTCTGCACTTTCCAGCATAGACACCGCGTTTTCACTACTTCTTGTTTAAAGAAGTATGTCAAGTTGTGATGCGCTTTGAGAAACAGAAAAACACTATTTCACAGTATAATTTAGTGTATGTTCAATTACATCAATGCAACTAGGTTTTCATCAGTTAGATTTCACCTGATGGAAGCCCATTGCACTCAACTCTTGGATCTGAAATTATCATCATCATCATCATCATTATTAATAATATTGTTATTGTTGTTGTTGTTGCTGTTATTAATTATTATTACTGTTATTATTTCTTGGAAAGCATCAACAATGTATTAAGCGCTTTAAAATGACGCTTAAACACCTAGGTGCCCCAAGTTGCTTAATAAAGAGCGTGGCATGCAGACGTCACACCAGGAAGGGACATGAAAAGCAGAACGAGAACGCTATGAAGCACAGGCAACCTTCATTTAATTACCTGACTTTGATCTTGGCTGGCCTTTGCACCACTTGGCTCTTCTTCAGGAAAACTGATTTTAAGGGCTTGTTGGTAGGAATTGGCTGTCTAGAGACAGGCCAATTAAATAGTTTTCTGCACATTTTTTCATTCTCAACTGTTCGGTTTCATTATGTTAAAATGATGGGTGATGTATTTCTCATTTACTTGGTTATTATAAATTTCTTACCCACATTTGAAGGCAAAATGTACTGTGATAGAAACAGGAATCCAATAAAATTATTCATAAGCTATTGTGAAATGGGGAGTAGATATTTAAATGAAACTTTGTGTAAGAAACACAGGAAAAGAAGATCAGCATATCAAAAACCTTTAAGTAAAACTAATTGGTTTATTAAATAAAGGGAATATCCTATATAGTCACTGAGTGGAACAGCAGATTGTGTCTGGTCACAGTGTCCTTCCAGGCTGTAGAAGATCTTGTCTACTTGGGCCTTGCTTTTTTTCACAAATTAAAAGAGAAGTATTTTTTTTCAGGCCCCAGTTGGCTTTTCAGCTTTTCCTCTCTCCGTTTCTTAAAGTAAATTGAACAAATGGAAGGTACAGAAACACTCCCTCTGCATGGACAGGGAAAGGTCCTGTTTTCAACATGCTGTTGATCACTTCAAACTTCTGGCTGCAGGTGCCTGGACAGAGACTCCTCTGGGGAGTTTCCTTTAGCAGAAAACAAGCACCACTTAAATATCCTTCTCATTGTATTTTAGCAACTTTTAAAATATTTAAGCCTGAAATTATTATCAGGTGGATTGCAGTTTTGCCTCTGCTTATTTTTAAAACAGTGCATATTCTCCTCCATCTCTTAATGTAAAAATTATGTTTTGCACACCTTCATCTCCCCAAAGAGAAATCCAGGGATTATGAAAAAATTCCTGTCCTTGAAATCATCAATAAGGGATTTTTTTTCTGACCTGAACAGCATGAGGAATTTATCATCCAAGATAAAGAGAGGTATCCTCCAAGCTCATTTCAAATTTTGTTCTGTAGAAATGGACCCTTGTAGATGCACAGAAGCCACACAAAGGCTGTGAAATCTTCTGCACAGGCTCTGCCCCTTCTTTGGTGTTGCTGCAGACACCAACAGGAGAGAGACCCAAATTCTGGGAGTGTCGTGATGAATTCACAAACCATGACTTCAACAGGAAGCTGGGATTTCAGAACAATGCCATGCTTCAGCACGCTGAAGCTCAATCCAATTCTTACTAACATCAACAGATACTGATTTTCTTCTAACATACCAGCTTTGGACAGTGGTTTTTAATAAGCAGAAGGATATTACAGATGAAGAAAACCTTCCATCTCACAGTAGTTTATTCTGTAGGTCTGGATGGTTTTTGCCTCTCTGATACTACACTTCATGAGTGACATTCCTGTTACTTATGGAAGGGTCTTTCCAGAATATACATAGGAATTAATTAAATTCTAGGGGCAAGTTCTGGTTTTGGTTGTTCCCTACTACCCTCCCGATTTAAGCAGAGCCTCACCCAAGCAAAATCAGGGGAGCAGCTGGGTAGTGCCTATTTTGCTGTAAAAGGCAGGTGATGCTGGAAATCCTTGCTTGCAGGCGGTCTAAAAGGAGACACATCCCACATCATCTTCATGCACCTTGCCAGCTTTACATTCTGTATCATGTGCAACTCAAAAATAATCTTGCATTCAATTTCCAGTACCAATCACGCATGGTAAGAGTGATCCTTGCTTTTTTTTTTTTTAATAGCGTTATCAATACATTGATATTTAAAATATCTCCCCTGAATTCCATAAAAAGCAGGCTTTTAATCTGCAGTAACAACTGTACCTGGAAAAATGTATGTTACTGAAGTGCCACCTGCTGTAACCACTAAAACATCATACAACGCACAGGAGTGAATCCTTCCAGGCACTCTGGGCTGCAACTGGATTCTCCAGCTTTTTTCAAGCTCTTTTTCATTTACTTCATTTTAAAGATCAGCACTAACAAAGTCACCAAAGAAGATTTCTTGCCACCTACTACAGCACTAAGACTCTGATAGTTCATTTAAGCTTGGATTGATTATTCAGTGCCATAAAGGAATGATGTTGGGAGAAAAAACTGCTAATGGAAGTTTTGAATTTTGTAGGCTGCACTGCCCACCTCTGAAGCATCACTTCTTAAACAGGCTGTGTACACAAGACAGGACCTGCTGCTGCTGTACAGGCAGTCCCGATCGGTGAGCTCTGCAGCAGCTGCCCTGCCACCGCCTCCTTTTCATCTGGTACTTTTCCCTTGTTCTTCTAATCCTGTGGTAGAAAAAAGAAAGACCTTCCACAGCCCTTGCTCAAAATTTCAGCACAGACCTTCGCCTGGGACCTTCCTCAGCTGCAGGAAAATGCAGGTTTAGTCCTTCCTGATTATTACAGAGATTTTGTAAGCGGGAATTTGTATGCAACCTTCTGCAGCAGACAAACCAGATGCCCCAACACATTCTTCCAGTGCACTCACGCTGGTTTATACTTTTATAAATATATAGCAAGAACACTGCCACCTTGCCTCATGACCTGGAGAGCGGATGTGATAAAAACCAGCTCTGTAACCAGATTCCAGACAATTTTTCCACAGGATGTGGCTACAGCATGGGAAGGAAAGGGAATAAAAACTGCCAGGAAAGTTACATTTGCTATAAATAAGCACATTGCATGTACTGAATTAGGTAATACTGGCCAACCTAAGTGCAGCAGATCTTGCCAGATCATTACCAGGCCAAAAAGAAAAGCAAAAGGGGATCGGTAGCGGTTTGAAAGCGAAGCCGTCAAGAGCACACCAAGCCAGCACTGCTCTGGCACGGCTGTGTGCGGCCAGCATGGCCATGGGCACCCGGCTCACACGAGAGACACGAAGGCCCGTGTCCCACTGCAGAAACAAACCCACTGGCAAACCATGGCATGTTATTTTAATCCTAATTTTAAAAGTATTTTTTTAAATAATGGATTTACTTGAACACTCTAACATTGATATTTATACTAATGCTCTATCTTATTCATATTTAATACCCTCTGTATGTTCTTATGGGGATTTCGTTAGGACCATCACACTGAGAAACCAGCCTGAACCTTGCACGCTCTCTCGTCTCTTGAGAATGAGGCCTTATTTAATTTCTTTTTCATTACGTACCAGCAGATGATGGTTTCCATGTTTATTTTACTGAAGTCTACACACAGGAATTCACCGGCAAGCTTTCCTCGTGAGGAGCCCAGGCAGTTCTGTCCTGTGACAGAGCCATGGCAACAGCTGTACGAAAATAAAGTGCCATGAATAAACGAGCTCATATACGAGGGATTTTCACACTTGCAGGGCCGACGAAGGCTTCCTCGCCCCGCCGGGCCCGTTGCCCGGCACGCAGAGGAGCTCCGGGCCCCATGCGCGCCCTTTCTCCTCAGGCATCCAGCCCGCCCACGGCGGCCACGGCCACCGGCAGAGCGTACTGCG
>NW_010519481.1:0-9759 GCF_000687285.1 Phaethon lepturus | reverse complement strand
GGCGCCGGCGGAGCGCCGCGCTGGGCGGGCCGGGCCCTCCCTGCGGGAGGAGGAGGAGGGGAAGGAGGAGGAGGAAGAGGAGGAGAAAGAGAAGGAGGAGGAGAGGGGCAGTGCCGCCCGCCGCGCCTCCCGCTCTGGGCGGGGTGACTCAGGACCAGAACCTCCGCGCCCTCCTGAGCCCTCCTGCTTTCTGCTGCATCTTCCCGCATCCCTCTGTGCTCTCCTGTATCCTCCTGCACCCTTCTGTACACTCCTGCATCCTCCCGCAGCCTCCTGCACCCCCCCGCATCCTCTTGCACCCTCCCGGATCCTGCTGCACCCTTCTGCACCCTCCCATGGCCGCCTGCATGCTCCTGTGCCCTCCTGCATCCTCCTGCACCCTCTCACATCTTTCTGCACCCCCTGCACCCTCCTGCATCCCACTGCACCCCCCTGCATCCCACTGCACCCCCTGCATCCCTTCTGCATCTTCTTGCACCCTCCTGTGCCCTCCTGCACCCGCTCAGATGCACATTTCAGCCGGGGTGTGAGGGCCACCACTGGCCATCACGGCATGGCCAGTAACCAGAAATCCCCGCTTTCCAATCCTCTGCACCACTATTACTTCCAGGCTTGTTCCTGCCTGGCTTTTGGGGCACAGAGCTGTGATCCTGGGAACTGCAATGGGAAATGGGCAGGGGGTGATGGACTCAGCTGTCTCCCAGCGCAGGGGTTTTTGGAGGAAGGAGAGAAGAGCCAAAAACATTGCTCCTTTCCCCTTTATTTCTCCCTTTCTCATGATGAATATTCCTATCATGTCACTAGCTCAGACCCCAAGGAGGAAGAAAAAGCTTAAACGCTGAATTAAGATGGTCCTAGATCATGCTTAATCGCCACAGGTTTGATTGAATTTCAGAACAGACCATCAAGCATCAGCCAGTCCCAAAGCAATTGCTCTAAGTGTGGTTGGCTGCGCACGTCCCAGAGTCATTTAATTTTAGTACAGCAGCTTTCCTGACACCACTGAATTTTTTGCTTACCCCAGCAGATACAATAATATAATCTACTACATCCTCGTGCCCAGCACACACACACAAGGAAAGGTGAAATAAAATCAATTTGCTCTCGTGTTTTTCTCCCTCTTTAATTCCAGGGCTTGTTAATTCATCGCCGGTGAACTACATCCCCTTGGACACCCGAGAGCCCTGGATAGTGAAGCTCTACGCTAGACGAGGCACAGCCATTTTGTCACAGCACTACAAAATGCCCCAAAGGAATGTACTCAGCTCAGGGACTTTGTAGCATCCGAATCCAGCCCTAGTGAGGCTCCCTGACAGTTATTTGACATGGGGGGATCGAAGTAGCCAGTGGCAGAAGGAGGAATTCAGCCGGAGCACATTTAGGAGTCGTCAACTAAGCTGCATGGAGATTGCAACCATCACACACAAACCCTCTCCAGTTCTGTACCCACCAGAAGAAACAGGAAGAGGGAAACCTCCAGGCACCTGAGACGCAGGGGCTGAAGCTGGAGGTAGAGGTACGTGGTGCTTCTCAGCAATTGCAGAAGGACTGCCTAAGGTGTCTAACCTTAGTTTTCACATCTGATGCTCTCCAAAAAGCACTGGAGCCCAAGAGTCCTCTTGTGTCTCTCTGAGATCTTGTTTGCTCCCAAGTGTCTAAAAATAAACATTTCTGGTAAGGAGAACAGAAACTTCACTGCCAAAATCTTCTCCCACCCAGGCCCAGCCCTCTCTCCAAAACGTTGCATTGGGAGCTCTAGACAGCAATGAATTTTAGCAGCAACAGCTACCAGCACCGCAAAGCTGACGAAACTACCAGGATCCCATCTGGATCCCATCCCCAGGAACCTGCTGCGCCTGTAAACACCAAAATCACCATCAGGTACTTTTGCATCAGCCACTTTGAGAACACACTTGGCCAAGAGGGCTGCAGCACTGGATTGCAGTGCCACCAAGGTGAGTTGGGACATTCAGGTCTGTTTAAGGCCATCCAGTAACGAGAGATTGATGGCCCTATGCTTACTAATGAATTGGAGAAAATGATAAGCTGTTGGTGCCGCTGTCGTCAGCAGATAAAGACGTAAAATAAGTGAGGAAGCATGGAGAAGACTCTGGTCCCTGCATGGGGAACAGGAAATCTCGGCATGCTCCACCACAGATTCTCACTTGACTTCTTGCTTTAATTTCATTCATCATCCCAACAATCAGTCTTCCCATCTTCCTTAATTAAAAGGTGAAACTATGGGCAAAGGACTTGTTTCTTATTATTTCTGGAGGATCCTAGTGCTGGGGCTTTGCTCCCAGCCAGGGCTTTCAGCTCCTCTGCACACTGTGCATCAGTCATTCATAAGGAAGCATTTATGGCAGAATGAGCTAAGGGGGGAGGCAGGATTTCAAAGTCAAGGGCACTCTCCTCTGCAGACTTCCTCCTCTGCCCTTGAGCTTGCCCCCGCCTGCCTTTGTTTCTTCTCCAACCTTTTGTGTGCTTAAGCACGAGAATAACCAGCTGATGTACTGGCTGCTATTAAAAGTATATGGCAATTGGCCGTGACACTTAATTGCACGGGCCCAATGCGCGTTCCCCAAAATAGTCACTACTGCAGAGATTCCCTTCTCCCTCCCCTCTCCCTCGCTGGTTGATCCACTGGGTCTCTCTTTCATCTGGACTCTCTTTTCACTTGAGCACTGCTTTTTTCTGGGTTGCAGATGCCAGGGAGCAGGCAGGGACAGCCCTGATCCCAGCTGAGACCTCGAGGCACAGCTGTAACACACAGAGCCATGCGATCAGCTGAGACATCCTTGATTTGTGGCTAACTCCCTTCCCTACGACGAGACTTAGCCTGTGCCCCCCTGCTTGTAAGCCCAGAGAATTATGTTCTTCATTAATTTGAAGTCTGAACCCTCTAGGTTTAAAAGGAGCCTTGTAGAAATACCAAGTATTTTCTGATCCCTTTACTCCTCATTGTAATATTAAATCTTGTTCTTTTTCCATTGGAGAACAAACAAACAGGGGAAAGTCTCACAAAAGCCAAAGCCTTACTGGGGTCTTAACATAATTTTCTTCACAAGGCAAGAGAAATATCACTGGCTTCTCCACAATGTAAATAACCCGGGAGATAGAGCCAGGAGCAATGCTCTGGGGAGCAGCGTGCCCTGAGGGTTTCACCCTTTCCCCTCGGGCACTGTGGTCCCATTACCTTTTCATATCCCTGCTACCTTCTTGGTGGGGAGACGCTCTGAGGTGGAGACATTTGCACCATATTTATTTGTTCCTAGTGAGCAAGAGCCTGCTGGTTACAGACTCTTTTGACTCCTCGGTGTAGTTATCACCTAAATACATGTCCCCCAAGCTCCAAGGCTGTTGGGTAGGAAGAAGGACAGTGTCAGCCCCATCCTGGATCAGTATCCTGGTGATGGGGAGGTTGGCCCCAGCCCACCCCTGCCTCCTGTGGTGGCTGGTCACCCTTTCTGCCTCCCCTCTGGGTACCCTCCCTCCAGCAAGGAGCTCCAGCTGAGTCAATCGAAGCTGAAATGAAATTTAAACCAATTAAATTTGTAAATTAAATGCAGCACTGCAACAGGGTGATTTGCCTCCCTTTCCTTTAGCTCCATGCTGCACCAATCCATTTGCAGGGTTCAGTGCCACCAGGCCAGTGCAACATAGGATGGGGCTCGGCATCTTCCACAGGTCGTGCTGAGGAGTCAGAGCGATGTCGGGTGAAACGCAGTGCTGGACATCACCAGGGCTCCTGTTGGGTTGGGCACAGCGCATTCCTTGGTATGTGCACTGGGTCGGGATTTCTTTTCCCAGGATAACATCTTGGAGCTCATTACAAGCAGCAATGATGGTGCCAGCACATGCGTCATGACTCTACTTGTCCCAGTTGCTCTTGGGGGGTTCAAAATCTCTAAAAATCTCTAAAAACAAGGCCACTCACACCGCTTTACACAGACCTGAAGGTTGGTGTGTCCCCTTCTTTGTCTTCCTGCCACGGACAGAGGCAGGATGCAGTGGTGGTGACATATTAAATGCAGCAAGCCCATGACCTGTCTGTGGGCTACAGAACTGCTGCAATTTTAGGGTCTATGTTTAAAGACAAGAAAACTATGAGTATCCCAAACCCCTTCAGTGCCACACATTTTCTGGGCACATTGAGTTTAGCAAGATGTGGGTTAAGTGGTGTTTCTCTCCATCCGAACATAGTCGCAACTACAGCAAAATTCCATTGTGAGGATGCAGCTGGCCAGAGCTGGACTTTTCCCTCAGATTCCTTAGGTATCTTCCTTAGGAAGGTGACCTGGAGTGTTTTCCAGGTAGGGGATTATCCACAGAAAAGGTGGAGAATTGAACTCTCTGAGCAAGTCATTTTGTAATTCTTTTAGTAATTGGAGCCTCCAAAACTGGGAGATGCTCCAAAAGATGTAGCTCAGTGTACGTGGCAGTACTTGAGCTCCGTGGACAGGATCCTACAGGCAGAGGTTGATGCAGGTGTGGCGTAACCTGGAGGTGAGTGGGACGCTGGCTTCATTGAAGAGAAGGAAGGTGGAAGGAAGGTGAATGACACATCGTTAAAGAAAAGAGAAAACTCATTATGAGTTTTTAAGTGGCCCAGGTAGAAGACCAAAGGGCCCCAAGCTGCGATCTCTGGGTTTAAAGTACAGTCATGGAGAAAATAAATAAGAATTTGGTTTCCATTTGAGGAATAGGTGTAATTAATTAGAAGGTGTTTATGAGTTTTGTAACACATGTTTTGTAGCTGCAGGAAAAGAAGCTGGTTAAGAGTTCTCCTCATGAAATTAGGGAAGATTTTTCTGCTAGAAGGTTATTGTTGAGGACAGCATGAACGCAGTTACAGAGCCAGGTGTGCTCTGAGAGCGGCATCTGTATTCCGGATAAAATGGAGCAGCTCTTCCCCATCGGCACCAAAACAAGGTAGGAGGGGAAAAGAAATCTTCAGAAATATCAAAGATTCTGGCTAAGGTGACATCAGATGTTTTGTTTTCACGAGGCAGCAGTGCCTCCCTTGGATGTCAGGTCATGACACTGAGAACAAGAATTCAGTATAATATTTACTCATGTGCGATGAAATGAATCAATAATAGAAACAAAATGGCTTTTCCCATATCATGATAAAACATTTCAGTGCTGCAAAAATGACAGTGCTATTGGTAAAAAATACCGACAAGTGACACAGAAAGACTGACAGGAGTCTCATTTGTGCTTTTTTTCCCAAAATAGGTTGATTTTTATTTTTTTTAAATAAATTTCAGAGTGAGATGCATTCCCAATGAAAAAAAAAAAAAAAAAAACAACCACCCAAACATGTCTCTGGAAATGGTCTGAGTGGCTGCAGTGAAACCCCAGTGGCCGAGCGGGGGGGATGGCTGCGCACCTGCACTGCCGTGGGACGGTGAGGACACAGCGCGGGCTGGCACTGCCGGCGGCAGAGGAGCATGGGGAGGTATCAGAAGCACTCAAGTGAGTACCCCTCTGTTTCCCAAGGAGAGGAATTGATCTCCTGGCCATAGATGAGGTTGGGGCTTAGCTTGCTGATGCTGTTTGGAAAAGGAAAACTCTGGGAGCCAGCGTGCCATTGCATTCTGCAGAGGCACAGCGGTGGGGAGGAGGCAGAGCCAACAGCCACAAGACTTCAGGATAGTAGGTGTGGAGGGATGTCGGCATCTTACGTTCTCCTTTTCTGCATTAAGATTAAGGTTTGGAGGTCTATTGATTCAGGACCCTATTATATAATTTATATCCGTAGGGTCTCTTAGGTTTGGGGAATGAATCAGGAAGACCCCAGGGCGCTTTTGTACCCCTTAAAGCCTATGGATATAATAAGTGGGCTGGTAGGTATGATGGACAGTGTCTGATTCTCTGTGCCTGGGGTATAATAACTGACATTTGGGCTAAGGCTCAGCAATCCACAGGTTGAGGAGACCAATTTATTGCTTCATGGTGCAGGGCCATCAGAGATTAACTGTCACTTGGGGAGTATAAATAGGTCTAGAGTTGGGATAGGGAGTCAAAGGCAGCTGAATTCAGTGTGCCAAAGGCTGGAATTGCTTAGAAAAGGACTGGTGCCATTTGCAGCCCATGCCTGGTTCATAGTTTCTTTTACTGTAGGCATTTGGTCTCAGCTGTGGCCAGAGGATAATCAGATAAATGTCATCTGTACATTGCCCATGAGAGCAGCCCATGCTATGAGACCCTCGGAGTCGGGCAGCGGGCAGGTGCCTGAAGCCTGGACCATCATCCCTTCTCTGCGCTCACGCTCTCAGCAAAGTGCAGGCAAAATTAGGGTATCTAAACCCCAAACAGGCCGGACTCTTGCCAGGTGCTGCAGGACACTGGGGGTTCTGAAAACACAGGGGCCTTTGGTGCTTGTGTTGTATTTTCTCTTAGTGCAGACATGCACCCCTTGGTACAATTAAGCAGCAGGTGACCCAAATGAAATACCCAGCAACTTCAACCCATGCTTTGAGTCAGAAAACTGCTTCAAGGTAGCCTCTATCTTCAGCCCCTGGGTAAGTTCCACTGATTTCCCTTAAAATTAAGATGGGTTTAAAGGCTGTACTAATTAGCATCGATTCACAAGCGCTGTGCAAAAATACAAACTGAAGTGAATGTGCTTCAAGCAAACCACGGCTCTGCATGTAATAAGCGTTACTCTCATGTGCGAAGGGGTAAAATCCTGTCCCAAATCAGGGGAGGGGTTTTGCCTAGTCCTTAAATACCAATGCTCTAGGCTGCTGATAGCTGGTGCTGGTGCTATACAGGCTCTGTTTATGCTTGTTTTCCCTCTGCTGGACAACAGGAGGGTACTTCAGCACAGCCAGACCCCTGTGAGTATGGTTTTTGGGTGCCAGCAGCGTTTGAATCCTGTTTGCCTTCTGCCTCAGAGCACCTGCTGGCCTTTGCATCTGCTTCCTGATACGTGTAGTGCTGCTGAGCCCCCCCCAGCCCGGGGGCGTTTTGCAAGCTGTCTTTTAATGAGCAGCTACAGCAACCCTCTAAAGGGGAAGGCTCAGCTCTTGGGCTCCAGGATCTCGGTGGGATGAGGCTGTGGAAGCAGCCTTCCAGGTTTTGTATCCTCCCCTCTCCGCCTCCGGCCCCGCACCCGGGGCGGGCGGTACCGGGGGTGGTCCCCGCCTTCCCCTTTATCCCGGCCCCGGAGCTCCCAACTGGGAGCCGCTGGGAGCGCCTCTCGCGGGTGCCGCAGCCGGTAAGAGGAGGGGTGGAGGTGCCCGGTGGGAGGTGGTCGGGGGGCTCGCTGGTGGGAGAAGGCTTCTCTGAGCGCATGGAAAGCGCCCGGAGGACTCCCCGTCCACAAAGGGGCTTTGGCAGGGCTGCTGTTCCCCACTGGGAGCGTCTAGTCCTGAGCTGGCTACGCTGCGACCTCGCTCAGCATCTCTTCGTGCGTCGCAAGGTATAATAACCCGTTCTTGCGCGATGTCGGGTATTTGCGCATCACTCGGGAAACTCCCTGTTGTTGCATCCTTCTGCCCACCTCGCCGGCTGTAAGCATGCGAGAGGGTGCCGTTGCCCATCAAACGAGGCAGGGAATCCTTCTGGCAGGTTTTTGGGGTCTGTCATCAGACCTCAGAGCTGCTGCTGTCTCAGTCGGTGCGTGCTCAGGCGCTGAGATAAACAGGATACGGCTGAGAGCCTTCTGGCACGATGGGCGAAGACTGACGTGCCGGCAGCCCCTGGGCCTCGGCTCGTGGGACCCTGCCCAGTGGGTGCATGGACCATGTGGTTTAGAGCAGCTGGGTCTTCACATGTATGGGGAAGCAGAGGCACGCTGGGTGCCGTGTCTCTGAAAGCAGCTTGGACGGTGCTGTGGACACGGGGCTGAGCTGGCGGGAGGCCCGAGGGGCCCCATGGCAAGGCCAGGCTTGGTTCTGGGTGATGGGTTTAACGGGCCTCTTGATCTTAAGCATTTCTGGGGCAGAAAGGGACAAAAAAATCTATTGTGTTGTTCAGAAAGCGCAGGGTGGAGTTGCTGTCATTGTGTTGCTAATACTAAAACACGAATTTTCTTAACCCCCAAACTTTTCTACTGTTAGTTTTTCTGCTCAGTCCCCCCAAATCCACAGACATTCCAGCTGCAATGGTGACTTATTTCAGAAGATACCCAGGCGGGTGGGGAAAGCAAAGGAGTAAGAAGAAGGGTTTAGACAGCTTTTCCTTGTCGGACACTGCTGGTTTGCTTCTGCGATTCACTTATACCTGGGAGAGCAGGTTCACGCTCCACTGCTGGAGCCTCATGGGTAAAGTTGTCCCTGGGCCCCTGCCAGGACCTGGAGACTCTAGTGCCTGCGGTCACAGACTAAAAAGACAGGAGGAGTTTGATCCCGTGATAAGAAACCTGGCTTACTGCCTCCTTCCAGGTGCCAGGTCACCCAAGCATGGCAGTCCAGATGTTTGAGGGGAGAGGGCACGCGGCTGTCTACCGGAAATACAGGTTTGCTCCGGGCAAAGAGCTGCAGCAAACCATCCTTGCCTATCTGCAGGAAAAGGTGAGTGGGGTATGGCCAGGCTGTGGAAAAAAACAAGGCACTAGTTGTGGTCAGTAGTATTTGTGGGCATAAGAACCCAGAAATGGGGTGGCTGCCCGCTGAGATGCATCCACTCTTCCCTGCAGAGGGCAAACCCTGCCGAGCTAGTCGTGGATGTCGGTTGTGGATCTGGACAAGGCACCCGCTTCCTTGCAGAGCACTTCAAGAAGGTAGTGGGAACGGACATCAGCGAAGCACAGATCCAGGAGGCCAGGGATGCACCCTCCATGCCCAATGTCTCCTACCTGTGAGTGTTGGGGGAGCAAGCTCAGCCAAAAGCAAAACTCAGGTCCTCACATGGAGGTGGTGTTTTGTGAGTATGATCATTGCAAGAGCCAGCTAGTGCCAAAGAAAATTCCATTTGATGGGATTCCTGGGGTGAACGGGCATTATCCTAGACTTACAGTAGCCGTGGTCTTGCATCCCAAATGGTCATCATCGACTCCAAAATATACCCACTGACTTCATGTCCTACTCTCTAATTCCTGTATTACACACTACCTTTTCTTCTTCCCCCTTCCAGCGTGTGCCCTGCAGAGGAGCTGCCTTTTGAGGATGCCTCAGTGGACCTCCTGACTTCGTTTGCAGCTGTGCACTGGTTTGATATCGAGAAGTTCATGAGAGAAGCAAACCGGGTGGTTAAGCCAGGTGGTTGCGTGGTCATCAGCACCTACACTGTGGACATGAGTTTGCGCTATGGAAACTGCTCTGAAGAGCTGACGAAAGTCTTCAGGGAGGTGAGGTGATGAAACCTAAGCCTCAGGGCTTCCCCTCCTGGTCTGGGCAGGGAGAAATGTGTAGTACTTGGATGCAGAAAGGAAAGCAATGGGCTTGGCGAGTACAACTAGAGAGGTCCTGTTGCAGGATGGGGGCAGAGAGATGGTTAAATACAGGGACAGGTTGAGATGGGGGTTTGGTGGCTCCCATGCAGTGCTAGGGCTGGCTGGACGAGGAGAAGGGGGACATTGGGATCAATAGGGCAGACTCTGGTGTGGCAAGAAGGGCTGCGGAGCAGGTCTGGGAGGCTGGTATTATCAGAGAGACTTCTCCCATTACTCTGATCACAGTGAAAAGAATGGGAAGTAGAAACTGTTTGGGAAGAGGCTTTTTTAGTGATGTTTCTTGACAAACAGTTTCAACAATTCAATAAAAGGAGACTTTCCACTGTGAGTAAGAGCAGTGTTGGTGTCACCGAAAT
>NW_010519480.1:0-1439 GCF_000687285.1 Phaethon lepturus | reverse complement strand
TGGAGGCACGCAGCACCCCTCCGCGATCAGACATATATATATATGTTTACAGGCAGAGACAGGCACATAAATATATATATATTTGAAGTCTTCACACACGCAGACATATATATCCACAGCTATATGTCCGCCGCGTCCATATAGATATATCCGCCTCGAGTGATGAGCTCTTTCCGCCCGCTGCGGGGTTAGGGCTTCCTTTTCTCTTTAATTTGTTTGGTTTGGTTTGGTTTGGTTTTGAGGGGCTGGGGGCTACTGCCAAGGTCCGTGCGTTAATATTTTAATGACTCGGTGAAAATCGAAGTCCGATTTGTGTTATCAGAAGACGCCCCCGACCCGATCTCCAAGGGGTGAGGCGAAAAAAAAAAAAAAGGGATGTGTTGGAAAGCAATCTATTTTGCTGGTGTTGGGGGTTAATGACTATTGCCAAAGATAAGTGAATTATCAAAGCTGTTGCTCTACCCGATCTCAAAATCCATTACATTGCTGGCCGTCTAATTAAATACGTAAGTATAATAAAATCATATTTTATGACTATTTGAGGGTAATGAGATTAGTCTTTAGAAGCGATCGCCACATATTAAAGATGCCACTGTCTATAGAATGTTAATAACCTTAAATCAAAGTGTATGGAAACTATTCATGATAAATGAAAATTCCGGTGTTCACAATCAGCTTTGGAGGGACGGTAGAGCAAATGACAAACCCCCTGCTTCTATGGCGGAGGGACGAGCAAACCGAAGTTCCCCAACAATGCGGTGCTGGGGGCGCAAACGGCATTTTGGGGGCACGGACACATTTTGGGGCCCTGCGGCAGGCGCCGGGGGCTGGGAGGCTGCCGGTGTCCCCGCAGGCAGAACCCGCCCTCCCAAAAACAAGGTAAAAATGCCTCAACAACTCTGTAATTGTCACATATTTCCTAAAATGCACAGAACAATGCCGAAGTTGGTTCTTTCCTCTCCTAACGAAAGCATAATGCTTAAAATCATTTACAGTATCTTTAATTCAGATTACACGCGCCAAGGCGATTTAAATCTGATTACCAAATTAGAAGGTTTTAAAACAAATCCTTTTAAATCTGATACTGTTGACTAAGGAGGGGAGGGGAAAAAAAAAAAAAAGAAAGTTCCATAAGCCCATCACATAAGGTAACGATCCTGCCCCTGAAAGAAAGGGAGTTTTAAACCTTTTTGACAACAAATGCAGCTGCCCCACTATTTTGGACGATATTAAGCGAAAATGAATGCAAATCTGTGTTCAGAAGCCATCTGGCCAGAAATGGGGGAATCAGCTGCTCTTCACAACAGGCTCTGAGGCTGAATCTATTTCAGCTCATTTTCTAGATCATCTGGTCCTGCACCCAAACCGTGGAAAATACGGGCTTTATCATTCACCAACTTTATCTTTTCTGTTGTTGTTGTTGTTGTTGTTGTCACTCC
>NW_010519479.1:0-11365 GCF_000687285.1 Phaethon lepturus | reverse complement strand
CGGCCTATTCAGGGCTGCACCGGTTTAGGGCCCTCCCGTTCCCCTGAACTGCGGGCACAGGGCCCGTTCAGTTTGTCCGTACAGGAGGGGGCGCCTCGAGACAGCTGGGTTTCAGCTCTTCCCGAGGGAACACCTCCGGGCGCCCGAGCACCGATTCAAATGCATCATTCACCAGACAAGTCCAGTGTTTCAGATCATGCACTTTATTTGTTTGATCTAACCTGATATTCTGCCGATTCTACATTTAATTGACTCGGTACTCAGACCGAACTGAGACATGGCCAGTGCTTTGGACTCAACCAGGCAAAAAAAGGCAGCAAAGAGAGAAACCTGCTGCTTCTCAAACCCGATGGCCTGGACGCAGCTGCAGCTTGGCGCCGGGAGCCAGCACGTCCAAAGCGTGAGACTGCCGGTGCCTGGGTACAGTCAGACTCCTTGCAGGGAGGCAGAGGACAGCAGTGCAGGAAGTCAGAAGGTGGGATGCCCTTCCTGCATGGGGAGGTAGGAGTTTTAACTCCTCTCTTTTATGACCGGTAAGAGAAAACTGAGAGGCGCTTCCTGTCTCTTGCCCTCACTATCCCAACTCTGTGGGAAAGCATCTGTCAGTACATGTAGACCCAGCCCATCTAAGACCTCCTTTTTCTTGTGAAAGGATGCAAACATGGAAACTCACACTACCCTCAGCCATCATGTCAGACTTCCCAAGCCTGTCAGTAGAGCTCATCTGAGGTGTGTGGGAGAAGGGAAAAGAGAGGTGCTTTCCAGCCAAGGAAAGACTAGCCATGTTTGACAACTAAGAGTGCTGAAGTTTTGAATGTTAGGAACAAATTGCCAAGCCCTGGACACCTTGGTCCAGCCATCCACATCAGGAACTTGGTCAAAGTGTGCTGCGGGTCCCTCTTAGCTCATGGGCCCCTGTTTCCTTCTTGTACCACGGGGAGCTGAAGGTGGCAATACTCAGCCAGACCTCTTCCCAGCATGGAAAGGCAACGCAGCCAGGGTGCGCAGGCTGGGCAGGCACAGGCATACAACGCAACCAGCAACTGTCAGGCATGTCTCTGTCTGGCACAAAACTGTCTCTCCACAATAATTCAGAGTATCAAGAACTGTACTTAGCTCTAAGCACATGTCTGTCCAAGGGATGCACGGGCACTGCATCTCTTAAGGACAGCTCCAGACACTGTCAGCTCCCACTGTCCTGAGCACACAGGACACTGTATTCCTAAGCCCGACTGGCAGTTTAAGGCACTGTGAGGCTCACCTAGGCACAGTGTCCTCTAACCAAATGTCTACCGCTTTGGTGGGCCACGGAACATTTTGGGTTTTATCTGCTCTTGTGCCTGCACATGAACTGCCATGCAGATGGGTCTTCTTCCCTTGGTCAGGATAAGTCTGAAAGTACAGAGGCATTTGTTTGTCAGTAACAACTCCAAAGCTAGTTTACTAAAAAGCTAGTGTTTCCACGAGGCCAATCATGTCTGTTCCTATTTGCTCAGAAGATAATGTTTCAAAATACAGAATCCTGTCAGGTGGAGTCCTCTCAAAGAGAAGACAAAGACAGAAGGGCTGTCATTTTAAAACCAAGAGGCCTTAACGCCTGACACTGATGATGTTTTGCTCCACTGTTTTAACTGACTCAGTCTCTTTCCACCGCCAATCAGAATCATATTTCTGACCATAATAAGTACAGGGGTTGCAGGAGTAACATTTTCCCCAGCCTTTGGCCCCCAATTAAATGAATTTGAAGTTCTGAAAAATTTATTCCAGCCACTATGGAAGAAAACTACTGCTTTGCTGTGGACAAACTAGGGTTTGCAGAAATGAAACACAAAATGACACCTACCACAGCTGAAATTTTTGACGGTTCCGCAAGAGATCAGAAGCCTGTAAAAGATACCTGAATTGCCACAGCACTCCTAATTTACAAAAAAGGGTCTAAAAATTAAATGGAGCTATTTTAAGAAATAAGATCTTAAGTAAGATCAGTGGAGCTGATATTTTAGACTGCAATTCATGAGCGAAACCAATACCTGATCAGATGAACAGCAGAAATACAGCAGTATGAGAGGTGTAACAGTATGTTTGAGCTCTAAGTTGGTTCCATGAGGAAAGTCTGTAGCAGTGCAGAATTCCTGTGAGCCACCGGAGAGAGACATTTAATTTTACTTCTGAAATGTTCCTGTCACAAAAGGTCTGGCAGGGGATCTGCACGCATCCATTCTGCTTTACCTGCTAAAGAGTTCGTTAGCAAGCAGGGTGTTTTCAGGCTTTGAGACAAGGCTCATTGCTGCACATTCCTGCAGTATCCCCTCTTCAGGGTGACCTAGAAATGGAGGCACAGCATGAGGAACAGAGGGGTTTTAATTATAGTGGTTAAAATGCTTTCAATTCCCCATAGAAATCTACCCTTTAAAGCTCTCTCCCTTGAAATAACTTTCCAGAGTTATTGCACATCTCATGACAGAAAGGAAGTAAGAAGTTACATTCCTGAGAACAGAGGAAATTAAGGGAGGTGACAGAGGGATTGAGATGCACCTTATTCAGCTCTAAGTTTTAAGGGAACCAGGTATCTAAGGATGGTGTTGGGAAGATGTGAGAGAAACAGCTGTTTAGGAGAGAAGTGTGTGATTTGAAATAAATATTCCAGATGCTTCAGACAGGTACGCATTCACTTCTCTGCTCCAAGCAGCTAAGTTACCCCTTGCAAATGCAACTAAGACTATCTATATAAGCCAGTTTTCTCCACATGCAGGTTGACTCTTCAGGGAATTCAGTGCATTTGTAAGGCAGAATTTCCCTCTACAAAAGTCATGTTGACTCTTCCAAGTAGATCATACTTATCCAGGTGTCCGCTAGTTCTAATGCCCACCATAGTTTCTATTGATTTGCAAGAGAGACAGAGCAGACTTCCTGCCCCAGCCCATCAGGCACCCTGTCTTCCATGGAACTCTTTTTAAAAACTACCATCCCATTTGCCATCCTGCAGATGCCAGAAATCGGTACACTTCTAAAACCCTAGTTACATACACCTGTCAGCAATTTCCATCTGGTCCTAGTCATTTTTTACTGCTCATTTTTAGCAGTTTCAACCATCCTCTCTTCAAAATCCCTTCCATTTCCAGGACATCCACTAGTGAACACTGACTCAAATAGTTTACGAACTTCTCTGCAACAGCTTTATTTTTCTTTGAGTATTCCTGTTAATACCATGGTTATCAATTAGTCCAGCAGACTTCTGGAAGGCTTCTTGTTCCTAAGGATTGAAGAAAGATTTATTATTAGCTTTGATTCCTTTCGGGGGACCCAATCTAACTCTTTTCTTACATTTAATCTGCAGGAATATGTGTTTTTTTTCTATTTTTTTCATTTCAGTATTACTTCATCTTTTTTTAAAGAAAGCTTCTTGTTTCTAATAGCCTCCTTTAGCCTGTTGCTTACCTGTGCTGTCTCCCTTTTGCCCATTCTCAAGCCTTCCTTAACAAACCAAGTGCATATATGTGTATAGACCTTACGTTTCTAAAATGTGCACGTTAAAATAGCTTCCCTGCTGCCTCTAGGAATTTAACTGAGCTGCACTTTCAAACCTACTTTCTAACAAACTCTCTTATTTTTACATAGTTCCTCTTTTTAAAACTGAGGACGAATTTTGTGAATTTTTTGGCTGCTGATGTTCCTGCAATGATACCGCATCGAAGTATGCTAAGGTGGCCGTCACAGAATGGCTCTTTAAAGATGAGATTTCAAACCAGATCCTGAATGCTACTCAGGGTGAAGTCAAAAGCTGTCTATCTTCTTGTGGGCTTTCTAACAAGGTGTTCCACAGAAGAGACACTGAAACTGTCTAAAAAGTCAGTCTCTGTGTAACATCTAGGTGTAACATTTGTACAATCTACATACAAGCAATAAAGTCTCCCTTTCCTGCTGTATTTTCTGCCTTTACTGATAAACTTGGTCCTCCTTGGCATTTCATTATTAGTAAACCAGACTAAATATTGAGTTGGTTAATTATGGAACAAGTCAGTAATTATTTGTACTCCTCTAAAATCTCCCTCTTTAGGCTTGACATGTTAACCTATGCAGATATTTTTTGATTTCTAGTAAGTTTGTTAATTGTATTTTATTTAAACAGCGGCTTTTCCAAAAGCAAAATCATTTTAAGGGAAAAGGAACTTCCTGTCACTCTGAAATCTGGCCAACACAGACTAAAATGTTGCCTGGCTCAATAGCTTCTTCAGAGGCTGTGGTACTGTGAGACTTACTGGAAGAATGTTTATTATAGAGGTGCGAGTAAATCCACATCCACAGATATACTGTGCCAGCAGAAAAAGTACTGGGAAGGGCTTATGGTACTCAGGCAAAGGGCTTCGCTTCAGGACGTCAGGATTTTTATAGGACTCCAGACAGGGGATGGATATGTGAATGTTTTTTTATATCTATTACTGGCAGTATCAGTACAGAATCCCAAAGAGAGGCCATAATCTCTGAAACAACAGGGTGATGCAGGGTATTGTATTTGTTGTTTCTTTACTACTAGGAGATAGAATAAAGCTGCCTTCTACTATATTTGTTTGCAGATCACTAAATGGCCATTGGTATAATAAAAAAGTATTGGAACAGTAAATTTTCTGCTGTATTTTTTCTGCCATGGAATTCATTTTAGTGTTATGATTTGATTTTTATTTAGCAAAAGCAGAGGATTCAATAAAGTAATGTTTTATCTGCCACCTGACATCTCTAAAGGAAAACACAACAAAAATATATTTAGTTCTTAATCTTTTATAATACTGTTTTATAAAATAAATACTGAAAAAGTTTTCAGAAGAAAAGAACTGGGACTTATCTTCCCAGTACTAAAGCAGAACTTAAGAAAGAAAATACTTCTTCCTACCCTGTATAATGCCAAACGGTGTTATGATGGCAAAATAAGAACATAATTTATTAAATTTGTACATTCAGAAAGTAGGTCAATACATGCAGAAGCATTATTTTTTGTCCAGTGACATACTCTTGGTTTTACCTATTTTACAAAATTTGGTTCCTAGTAATTCTTTACAGACTGTTTAATGTGAACACAGTAATTAATAAGCCTTCCTACTCATTTGCCTAATATGCTGCCAGGTGGATCTGATATTCCATTCTACTTCTTTGGCAACCATGCACATTCTTTGCCGCCTGTTTTAACCTGCCTTTAAGTGTCTTAACATAAATAAAGATAATCCACCCAGAATCCTCTTCGTCTCTGATCATTTTATCTTCAGCTTCTTCTGTGTTTAACTTTGTATTTTTATTCTCACGGAACCAAGTGTAGAGACCTACCTTTTAGAGCTTTAAATGTCATTTTCCTGAGACTGTGAATGAGTGTTAACCACCAAATGATACTGAATATCATGTAGCATGTGGAGGGATTCTCATTTTTCTTATACAATACAGCATAAAGTCCCCGATAAGACAGGTATGCTTACTAACAACGTTTAATAAGATAGGTGAATATATTACATCTGAGTTCTGAACATGGCCTACCTTATTACTGCACAAATACGAAGAAAGCATGTGTTGTCATTTGGTACACATTCTTCTTCGATTTGTTGAGTTACAGAGGCAAAAAGCCTCTAAAGATGACAGCAGGCGTTATCCAACAACTTATAATAGTCAAGAGAGGATTATGAGCTACAGTAATCTTTTCTTTGAGTCACTGAGAGACATAAGCAAGATCTCCAGAAGTGCTGTGGCTGCCGTGCAAGTGACATCATCTTCAAACTAACCACAAGTAAAATCAAGATAGCAGGCAAAGAGGTATCACAGATGCATCCACAAAATCACACCTTTGGAATTTATACTGGAAAAAAAGAAGGGTCTAAAGTAAAGAAATGTTGAATATCTTGTCTTCTGTAATCCTCGCACACTTTAGAATTCTATCGGTTTTCAGTGTGAATTTCAGTAGTTGTTAGGAACATCTGTTTCATTCTGCAAAGTGTTCATCAAAGTCAGAGGTCTGCAAGTATAAGCTCCAATTGATCTGCACACCTGTACCTCACTGATTTGAGTGGCAATGGAGCAGATTGCTCACATCAGTGATATAACACGTTTAGAATCACTGTGTTTTACGTGATTAAAAATCTGATCATCTTAGTTTGATTTTGAAACCTGAAAATAAAAAGAATTTTTAATGTCTCATAGTAGTGTCCATGATATCTAAAGTAGAAACAAAACTATTAAGTCTTAATTAAGTTTATGGCCTTGACTTTAATGACAAAAACTAGGTGAAACCCTGTTGATATCAGTAACATTCCCATTGAATTCATTGGGACAGAACTTGACTCCGTGACTTTTATTCTGTTTCCGTAGTAAAGAATAAAAATTTTTATCACCTCAAGACACATTCATGGATTCTTTCAAATATTACAAGCCGTAGAGTTTCTCTCTTCAAAGCATGCAACTTATTGATTAAATAGGAATGCTTTTTATAAAATACCATTTTGTTTAAAAAGATACAGCTCATTTTCCTTTGTTCTTGTCCCATGATAAGCAACCAGTTTCATATGCATATATTGGAAAATGCTAAGATTCTTGGATACTGGAAGAGTGTTCTTGAATTCAGACAGAATCATTCTTAACTCACAGCAGAGGTTTTGATCCACTATATTAATACACAGGCTGCAAGAGGCAGTGCGGCTTGAACAAGCAAAATGAAACGAAACAATGTTCAGGATCTTCCTTTCCACCACGACTCGAGAAAGCACACTTGGAATTAGCTTTGAGTAAGCCTGCTCCAGTCTGAACGGTGGCTGTAGCGGGTTGTTCAGTAGTTTAGTTTGTAACTCCACCAATAGAAGGAATAAGAGTGATGCAGGGGCTTACAATATATTGCAACCTCTTTTGACTTACAGAATTAAGACTTTGAAATCCCACATTGTTTTTCTTTAAAGAGAAAAAATGGAGACAGGTTATTTCTTTAATGCAACTCTGTTCATTTACAAAGGATGTTTATAAATTCTTTTCTTCCTCTAGCCATAGGAAGACTATTTCGCTTTGACCACAGGTTTGTCTTTTCTTCTGGGTACCACTTCGTAAAAGTGCTCACTTTCACTCATATTTTTTAAGATCATGCTACATATTTTTTGTGGCCATCTTTGAGACATTTGTCTTTGTGTGCATTTGTGATGGTTTTGAAGTTTCTCTTTTTTACATGGACATACAGACATACACAACCTACATCACTGTTGCATTTGCTGCAAGAATCTCACTAAGTGCCTGTACCATCTGGCCAAGCCATAATAATGCACATTTGCATGTGGTCTAGCTCCTGGGTGGTATTTTTGCATTGTTTCAGCTATCGCTAAACAAAGAGGCATTTAATTGTGTCTTCAATGAGCCTGAACAGAAGACAGCTACTATACCCAAGAGCTTCACTGAGAAAGTGCAATTGCCCAACCCCCAACACTGCAATGTGCAGAAGCCAAGTGAAGAGGGGAAACAGCAGCTAAGGCACTCTCTTAATTAACTTCAACAGTGGTCATTTTCTTCCTAACTAGGAGCTATCTTAGCTGCCAGCTGCTCTAGCTTTTTTGCAGCAGCTATCTGACCCATGAGACATTGCTGACCTCTCCTTTCGCCCCGTTTGCTAACCTCGCACACTCCCAGCCTTGCATCGCTTTGGAGAAGTTGGGAGGACAGCAAGAACACAGCACTAGCATAAATCAAGGATCATGAATGGGCAGTAAAATTTCTGACTCATGCGCCTCAATGTGCGTTTGTCTGTGACGTGGGGGGGATAGGCAACTAAAAAGTGACATGAAAAGCCTGACAGAGAAAAAATGACCTCTACTCAGGGAGGGTCAGGGCAAAGGTCTGTGAACTTCCCTGGTGAGAATGAGTGGGCCACCAGAAAATGGGAAATGGCAGTGGATGGACCTCCAGGAGGCCCAAATCCATTCACTTACCAAATCAGACAATCAAGGCCAAATTGGAAAAAAAAAGCATTGAAATACCACAGAATCCACATAATTTTTACTATGGGTATGAGAATATAGGACTGTTTAAAACTAAAAACCATCACAGCAATGATAACAACAAAAACTTAGGTCAAATCTTTCAGAGTTAGTTATTCTAGTTTGATCCGCAAATGCAGGCTGTGTTCTTTCCAAACACTGAGGAGGACAAGTAAGCAAGTTCAGTTTTGGGCCCCTCACTACAAGAAAGACCTTGAGTGTGTCCAAGGAAGGGCAATGAAGCTGGCAAAGGATCTAGAGTCCTGTGAGGAGTGGCTGAGGGAACCGGGGTTGTTCAGCTTGGAGAAAAGGAGGCTCAGGGGAGATCTTATCACTCTCTACAACGACCTGAAAGCAGGTTGTAGCGAGGTGGGTGTCGGTCTCTTCTTGCAAGGACCAAGCAACGGGACAAGAGGAAACAGCCTCAAGTTGCGCCAGGGGAGGGTTAGATGGGATATCAGGACAAATTTCTTCACGCACAGGGGCATCAGGCATTGGAAGAGGCTGCCCAGGGAAGTGGTCGAGTCACTCTCCCTGGAGGTATTTAAAAGACGTGTAGATGTGGCATGTAGGGATGCGGTTTAGTGGTGGACTTGGCAGTGCTAGGTTAAGGGTTGGACTCGATGATCGGAAAGGTCTTTTGCAACCTGAATCATTCTGTGATTCTAAGTTTGTTAACTCCTCAATTAGGGAGCTCATTGTTCTTTAAATTACATATATTTAAAGATTAATTAATATACGTATCCGTGGCTTCCCCAAGTAAGCAGGGAAACAGCATGCTTTTATTTTGCACTTCAGAAATGCACAAATAAATGAAACTGAGTAACAGAAGGAACCCTGTCTACTAATTAGAATAGGAGTCCTCTTTTTTCTGACCTGTAGTCAACCACTAAAAAAAGAGCACAAACATATCCTAACGTTGTCCCAATAAGGATATGGAAAGACGCAAATAGGAATAAATTGTAAAGTTATACTCAGACATGAAATTAAATGCGAATTAAATACTCAAAAAATCTTGTAAAGTACCCTAAATTATTAATGATGATTATACTGAAATCTCATGAAGCAGCAGATGACGACATCTGAGCAGAAGACACCAAACTAGATCAGCCAGTATGCTTCAGGTTTTTTATACCATGTCAGTGACTCCAAGTACTTGTAAACCCTGCTTTACCAGGTAAATGATGCCTACAACTCCGCCAGGTTCTTTAAATGGCACAAAGCAGCAACTAAATACTATGAAGGTATCTGTCCTGTGTTGCTTTCTGCATTGCTTGGTAGCTTGATTTGTTGGTTACTTGGAAAAGGAGCACTGATTTTTCATGGGCTGTACACAGTACAATACCTGCTAGCAACATGAATAATTTAAGAGCGATTCTGCCCATTCAAGTAACATTTTGCTTTAAGAAGGTTAAGCCATGCCTTTAATAATGACTTGGATTTGGAATATGTAAAATCACAGTCTGTGAATGTGTCCTTTAAAGATATTTCATGATGTTGGTTGGCAATTGGCTGCCTGTCTGTCTTCAGAATTTGGACCTAAATGCTGTCACACCATGAGCTGCACAAATCAGTATGTAGGTATTTTCACTCACTGAAGAAAATAGTAGTTGTAATCTTTGTATTTTACAAGCATCCTAGAAATGTTTCCTAATTCACTCTCACAGCACTCTCTTTCTATGAACAGGTGGATACAAGTGTTAACAATACTCGAGAAATGAAGGTGAGAACTGTCAGAAAGACAGGTGTCCACCTGCAACTACACTTCAGTAACAGCATGGCATCAAATTCCTTCGGTTGTCTGACCATGCCAATGGAAGTTTTTATCACACAACAAACCAGGATCAGATGCTTTCTCATCTGTTCCCTTGGTGCCCAAATCAGCTGGGCCACTTAGCCACTTTTTACCAATTACAGTCATAAGATAGCAGGTATGTTTAGATGAATAGACTTACTCTGACAAAATAATAGGATGTATGCTTTTGTGTTCTGGAGTTAGTAAGTGGAAATTTTCACTTGGCTTCTAAGCCTAGGAGATATATAAATATTTTTTCTTATTAAAGATAGGGCAAGAAGACCACAAGGAATAGAAGAAAATTTCAGAAAATACTGAGATTGTAGTTTGGATTTTGAATCACACTTTCCAGGGAGTTACCTGGATGCCAGGAAATGAGGAGAATATTTTGTTTACTAAGATTAGAATAAGGTTTGGTGTGGTTTCACTGAAGTCAATGACATTGAAGCAGGGAGAGAGAATCCAATCCTGCGAAGTTTTGACTGAAATCATAGGTTGTGCCTGCCAGCTAGTGGGAAGACAACAGAGATTTAAACAAGGAGGGGAATCCCAGCACTAATGGCTGGATTTAGCAGATAAGTGCTCTGAAGTCTTTTGCAGCTATTCTCCTACTCAACAGGCACCTCTCCATGTTTTTTAAAAGCAGCTTCCTCTTCACTTATGAACCAGTAAAAAGTGTATTGCAGCGATATTAAGTTAGAGATGTTTTAGTACACATTAACAATACCTTTGGTGTCCCTACTCAGAGAACATAAGCACAATGAGCTTTATAGGCACAGACAGTACGCTTTTCAAGATCAACTCATGTAAATGGGAGAAACATAATGTATATATTAATCACACTTATTTTTATGAGCTCTTTCCAGACGAAGAAATAGCGTCCTTCCTGTAATAATGCCACCGTGACTCTGCAGACTATTTTTCTGATTTTTGTTACTATCTTACTGAATATTGAATTTGTGATTTTTTTTTCCCCTCCCTCCAAATGAGAGCTAAAAATAGAGAAAAAGCATTCTTTACCAACTACATCGACAGCCCCACAGACCAACACTGCACTGCATAATAAAGCAGGTATGCTTGAAAAATTTGGGATACAGCCTCACCGATGAAAAAAAAGAAGGAAAGCAAAGACTAACGAACTTCTCCCTGGCCAGATGGAAACGTACGCAAGTCGACCTCAGCGCACATCTCACGCAAAACCATACAAAATATCCTGCGCACCACACGCACGTATTAGGATCTTGCTGAGCAACGGCAGCAAGACAGAAAAATAAGAGGGTGAACATACTTTTTACAAATTAACTGATCCACAGCGTGCCACACGCCTCGAAGCCAGGAGATGGGGAATTAGGAGCCTGGCTTCTCTTCTTACCTCTGCTACCCGTCGGCCCGGGTTATCCTGTCAACCAGGCCGCCCCCGTCCCTCAGCTCTCCTCCCTTAATCGCTCGGTGATTGTTCTTGAAGGGGACCTGAGGCACCAGCCACCTCGCCTAGCGTCTGCGCGGAAGATGGCGGGCGGGGAGAGAGGAGAGGAGGGCCCCTGAGGGGCCGCTCCGCGCCGCTCCTCCCCTCCTTTCCTCT
>NW_010519478.1:0-10376 GCF_000687285.1 Phaethon lepturus | reverse complement strand
GCCTGTCCAGATGGCTCTGCAGAGCCCTCCTGCCCTCTTCTGAAACAGTATGTTTGGAGAAGGCCCTCTCCTTCCCTTCCTTTCCCCCCCATGTAAAATGAATAGTATCACAGACTTGGCTCAGAGCAGGGTAATAGAACTGAGTGCATTGACATGAATGAGGGAGCAGTAACTTCTGGCCAGGTGGACATGGGGGGATGAATGGGAAGGAGGTGGGAGGAAGGAAAAGAAAGAAAAATGGAGTCTCTAAAATCATATTGCTGCAAACTGAGCTACAGCTGAAACTGTGCAAACTTGATGTGCTGGCACTACTTGAGCAATCATGCAATTTTGCTGTTGGTTAGGTTCTTGGTCTTCTCTCTTAGTGACTAGCTGGAGTCTTTACCATAACCAGCTGCTTTTGCAGGGTCTACTATACTTGCTCTTTTCCAAAACCAATCTGTAACTTTTATTATGCTGCCTAAAAAAGCTCTTTTCCTGTCAATTCACTTACAAGTCTTTCTGCTTTCCAGAAAATGTTTCAAGTTTTGTGCATTTAACTCTAAAGACACGTTTCTAGAGTACCCCTGTAGGCGCTAAATGCTCTAAATTGAGGAAATGCTTGTTTAATATATTAGGGCTTGTCTGCCTAAGAAAATTAATCCAGGACAAAATGAGGTGTGAATTTTGAAGTGAATGAAGAAATCCTGATTTAGCTCAGTATGTAAAGGCTTTGTTCCAAGTTAGTATAATCCACTTTAAGGTTCAAAACAGCTGCATGCTCTGGAGCCAGAACGTTGGCAAGAGGAGTTAATAAGGAGCAAGTCTTTGTGTCAGTGACTTTGTGTTGTGTTTTCTTGTGATGCAGTGAAAGGGGATTGATTTCAGGCAGCTAATAATTAAGGCAGCCCTCAGATCTGATCCCTCTGCTGAACTGTGGTAACAATACCCAGGAGGAAAAAGAAGTAAAATGAATAGCCTTGGAGAGAGATGGCAGAGAGCTTCTTCAAGTCAGTGACAGAGGGGTGAACTTGGTAGCCCATCTGCGTGTGCATGGATGCTAACCAGGGCTGTTATGGCATTTTTTAAACAAAAGGTATCCAGGTTTGGAGCACAAGGAAGAGAAGCTTGTCTTGTAAATGCTGATATTTGTAATGCTTCCTTGTTCTTATTAAATAAACCCACATGATGGGGAACAGTTCTCAGTTACAATTTTAACCGTTTTATGTAAATAAAACTTCCTTGCCTGAAAATATTTGGCTCAGGATCAGAGTGAAGTCCCTCATAACCTGCATCCCTGTGGGCTGGTGCTTTCTTTTCAGTGATGAAAAATATATTACACTCTCCTGAAGTCACAGTTCACCAATGCCATTTCCTTTGTAGTCTTTGCTGGTCAGATGGTCCTTTTTGTTTTAAATTAATAAAATCCTAAACCTGCATTCAAGAATAACAGTTAACAGACTCTTTCAACAGAAATTCAACCTTAAATTGTTTCCATATGGGGTCTTTACTTAAAGCTCTGGCAAACTGTGCCCACGCTTTTGTTTTGTTTTATTTTTACCAAGGTCCAACTTCTGGGTTTGTCATTCCCCCAGATTTTAGAGTGGAGAGTTTTTTGCTGCCAGATATAACAAGCATGAGGGGCCATTGTTTAAAGAAACAAAAACTTGAACTATCCATCCAGGAAGGAAAAGCATGTAGGGATATTAACCCCCATCTGCCAACTATTCTCAAGAGACAGGCATTTGACCCAGAACATGCTAAATTGTAGCATTAATGCTGAATTAGTGGCATTCTGAAGGAATGCTGAATGTACCTATTTGAATAAATTTACAATTCAAGGGAGTGCAGAATGCCAACCTTTGAGTTCAAAAATCTCATTGGACTTGGAAGTCATATTCTGAACTCATTTCTTTGTCACTTGCCTGTGTAAGATAATTAGCATCACGTACTGTTGCAGGTTTGTCTAGAGCAACTGATGTATTTTGTACCTTGCTCCAGGAATGTTCTGTAGAGAAATTAAGTTTAGGGTTTGGCTTTTAACAAACCCTATTGTGAACTAGTGTCTTATCAAAGAGATTGCAACATAAAGAAAGTATGATTAACTGAACCGGGACTTTCCTCATTTCTTATGCTAGCAGGTGTTTGATCTCTGGTAAACTTCATAATGTTTGCATTCAGGTCAAAATGGTGAAAGGTTTTGTTAGCTCCATTGCCTGAGTGTTGCCTTTGTGGCAACCTCAGTCAGCAGGACTTGCTTTCTAGGGAGACAATGCTTGGGATCCTACCCCAGAATAATTTTTTTTTCATTCCTTTGCTTGGGTAGCAGAAATCTCCCATACAGTGTTGTTTATGATACAGAGCTTGCATCTCTAGTTGTATATGGACAGTGCAAATTAACTAAATGTAGATATAACAAATGCATCAATAGAACTTGTTAGGACAATATTGCAGCTTTACATTGCAAGATAGCAAAAGGCAAAAATACGGTAGGTCAGAGATAGATGGTATAGTAACATACATGTTGTTTTCATACTGAATGATACATAAAGAAGAGTCAAACCTCCACACACTTCTCTCTTTTTTTTTTTTTTCTTTTTTCCCCCCCCCCGCTTCAGCTTATTACCTCCAGGAAGGGAGGAACATTGTTCTCTGTTTTTTCTGTCTTGGCTTTTTTTGGGATGACTGTAAAATTTGAGTTAGTATTGCTGGATATTACGATCCTGCCTTGGAAGTGGACAGGTCAGGTGGGTGCAGAGTCACTCTTGGTTAAGTGACCAGTGCTGCTTACTTGATCTTGAGACTTCTGGATGCTAAAATCAAAACCAAATCCTATGCACCTCTGAAGCTACACACTTCTAGCACAGTAAAATCTCACTGAAGTAAAATGGCTGTCAGTAGTCTGCAAGCATGCAAAAAGGAAGATATGCTGATAACTTGCTTGCATCTGTTTCCTCTGCTGATCTGCTGTGGTGTCTTTCTCAGGCTTTAAAAGAAATCAATGAAGTTGGAGACCTTTTGCAACTGAAATATTCCCGTCACCGTTTGGTACCTCTCTTGGACCGGCCGTTTGATGAGACAACATATGAAGAAACAGAAGACTGAACTCCCTCCATGTACCTTGGTGGGAGGGACGTGCTCCATGGGACACTCCGTGGCACGCAGGCCACAGTGTCCATGAACAACATACTTATGACTGCTTAGCGTAAAAGACATTTCCTCACAATACTGAAGTGGCCACATCAGCTCTAAATGGCATTTTGTAAATAGGGAGAGGAGACAAAAAAGCTTTGATTCCTGTGTCTTTGGGGTCTGGCCCTAGAGGTGCTTGGCTTTATTTTTTCTTGTTGCTTTTTTTTATTTATTTGTCTCAGTGAGTTCACAGCAACCCAAGTTGGCTGTGGCTGATCAGCTCAGACTTTGTATGCATCATTAGGCTCCCAAATGCTGGCTGAGATGTTGTGAGCATGTGTGATGCTGGCATGGCAGCATTTCCAGTGTCACTGCTAGGTGACCTTCCCAGTAAGGAGTGAGCTGACCTGTCTGTTCTTGGAGACTTCCTAGAGAAACTGTTGATTGCTAACTTTGACATATTTAACAAGATGGATAATCAACCAAAGTTGTGTTTTTTGTTTTTGGTTTTTTTTCTTTTGCAGTTACTTGTGTTTAAAACTTGAATTTAGCCTTTTTAAAATAAATGTGTTGTTGACATGTCACTGACAGGACCATTGTTCCCAAACATTATTTAGTTTTGTAGGCCACAGGCAGAAGGACTCCTGGGACTCTAGCCTCCTTTCCTTCTCAGTATGGATACCAAATTGTCTTCTGGTTTTGACACTAATTGTCCTCTTGATAGAGGGTAAGTGATGGAGAGGGGTTTTGTTTTTTTTTTTTTATTGGGCTGTGTTTTGTCTTCCTTCAGACATACTTCTGTTTTAAAAAAAAAAAAAAGAGGGGGTGGTTTCAGTGTGTGTTGCATTCTCATCTTCAGGTTAATTTCTCTAGCTTTAGAATTATCATTAAAAAAACCCCCATGAACAAGTCACTGCTGAGTTCTAGAAGGGTGCTCTTGGGATTAAGTAAACCATAGCAAGCCTTGCGCTTCTTGTTAAGACCAGAATCCCTCAATAAGCAGGCTTATACAAAGGATGACTATTAGGAGAACCACTTATTTCTTCACATTAGATCTGTGAAGACTGATTGTTACCTTTTGCCACACTAATTCACTGTTTCTTGTCATACATGAAGTGTCCTTCATTTGGCCTTGTTGTGCAAGACTTCTATGGGAAGAGTATAGACAGCTTGGATCTTGTATCATACGTTACATTTCGGATAGCCAACAAAGTCTCAGTTGGCAGCTACATGTCTGTGTAGGCCTTCCCTGAAGAAAGAATGTCCTCACAATTACATTTAGTTTTAGATCTTTATTCTTTTGCATTTCTGTTACTGTGAGATCAAATTAACGTTCACTGAGCCAGTTGCTGTTTGGAATCTTTATTTGCGAGTTCCACACCGTCTTACTCTGATCATAGACACCTTTGCTTTAGCACACCTTAGAGGTGGTCTGCTGCTTAGTCATTGCATCTCCAATTCTTCCCGTGAACAGAATGGAGCATTGAAGAAGTACCAAAAATTTTGTCACAGGGGTCAGTTGCAGTATAGTTTGTTTCTGTATTTTATACCTCGGAAATGTAGAGTTTCTGCAAAGGTAGTAAAGCTGTAACATTGTGCCAGTTGGGTTGGGCCAGCTCTTCAGTTTGGGTTAGCATGATGGTTTTTGCAGGTGGCTGGAGTTTTTTAAACAGATTCTTCATTGTAATGCTAAAGCAGAGTGCAGTTCAAAGCTATTTGCCTGGTGCTGAAAAAAAAATTAATGATTATTTTTAAGTTCTTTTATGTTCACTCTGCAACTAACAGGGAAAGGAGCACTTTGAGCACTAGAACCAAGCAGTTCTGCAGATACATCTGGTGATTTAAAGCAGAATTGGCTTCTATTTTACAGAATATCTATGTTTATACGTTTATAGATCTTGTTCCATTTTAATGTAATGGAACTTCAAAACATTGATCAGTTTTTACCATTGCATTTCAGAAATTTAATTAAATGAGAAGAACTAAAATTGGTTGTTTCAAAACAGGTCCAGATAACTGTTTCTGTCTTAGTCCATTAATGTTGATTTGCTCACTTTCTGGAGCAAAGTGTGTGCACAGTCCAAGAAGTCTGTAACCTCTATGTGCAACTCTGATAGCTATGGAGTAGTCTTATTTGTTCAGCCACAGAGTAAACTGCAATTACATGAGCTTACTTTCTTGCCTGCATTCTGCCCAGGACTAGCTCTAACATTCCAGCAGGTGACATGCTTTCTGACTTCAAGAAGCTTTACCTCAAAGAATTATTGTATTTTTTCTTTCTGGATTGTAGTAGGGAACAAGAGGAGGTTAGTGCAGGAAGCCCTGACTCCAGCCCTGGTCCTTTTGACTTGATGATGGAACAGTTTAAGATTGGACAAAACCGACGAACTTTAAGGCATAGGCATGGATCAGTAGGGAGCTGTTCTGAGCATTCCCCAATGTACAGCGTGCTTGTGTGTGCTGTGTAGTCAAGTCAGCTTGAAAACTGTGCTGTATTAAGTTAGAAGTGGGTTATCATAGATTCTACAAGTCTTGAATCTTTATCTTGTCTCTGGGATTCAGTTTTAGGGCAGCTTGTCTTTAGAAGGCAGAAGAACATCTGGATAAATCTCAGTAATTCAGATAACTGCTGTATAACACTTGTGCAGTTGTCAGTGTTCTAAAATTACTGGTCCCCATTGGGATTCCAGTTGCACTTGTTGAGGAAATTGTGTTCATGCTAAACTTGTGCCATTTAGCATCTTTCTGGTATGTCACGCTGTCTGCATAGGACTTTGAATTCTGGGTTGCAAAAACATTTCAGAAATCATTCAGGCAGTTAGTAGCATTTGCAAACTGATGGATTACATTTCAGCCCTGCCATATCCTTTTAGGAAGCAACCCCCACCACCACTCCCGAGGCCTTTTATTCACGAGAACCTGTTTTGCCAAAGTCTGGTACCTGGTGAAACTGCTTCTGAAAAAGTAAGAAGTTACAAGTCCAAGATTTTGCACTTCTAAGTCAGTAATTCACTGAGCATGAAAGCAAGGAAAACCTTTTCACATCTACTAAAAACCTCCGCTCCCACAACCAATGGAGCAGACCAGTACTGGTTTGTACTAGGCAAATCTACAGCATGTATGCTGTCACGGTATGTGTAGAATGGATTGCTGCTTTGATATTTATGTACTGACCAGAAATCTGTCTCCTTTTTGTCCTGGCAGTAGAAGTGAATGAAAGAACCAATCTTGAGAGATCACAAAGGAAGAAAAGCTGCTTAAGAAATAGACTTCAGTCCCTGCCAACTTCTCTGAGACATTCTAATTGAAAATGACTCCTGGTATTTCTTAAGAGATGCAAAATTCAAAAGAAAATGAAGGCTGCTTTTGAACAAAGGATTTTGCCCTGTACTGTATATTGGCTAAACTTATGCATAAATATACAATAGTTACCTTCCTAGTACCTCGCTGAAGAACTTAGTAAGCAAGATTTTGCCTCTGCTGAGCAGAGTGGATTGTTTAGAACCATTATAGTTTTCAAGGCTGATGGCCATTTTCTTTTAAGAAAATTTGGAAGCTCCTATTACTGAGCATCAGGGAAGAGTGAGAGATCTGCTTCTTGTTAGAAACTGGCCTTCCCAAGTAGACCTTTGTCGTAAGGAGCCTGATTCATAATTTTTCTGTAGTTCTTTGGCAGAGAAGAAACCAAGGCTTTTCGTGTCAAAATATTCAGGGCTTGCTTTTTTTTTTTAACACAAGACACAAACTTTTGTATAGTATCTGTGTATATGGTATATTTAACTCTTTGTTTAGTTTCTGTATTTTTTTCCTCTTCTAAGTAGCACCCTTAAAGAGCTGTTCTGGTTCTTGGGTTACTGGTGTAGCACACTTCTGCTTTAGGCAAAGACTCAGGAGTGAATTGACCAAATATCTTACCGTGATGAAGTCATTCAGTGAAGGAATTGCATCATCCATCCTCCTCTTGCTGTCTCAGAGCTCTTAAGAGTGCAGAAGTGGTACCCACTGTCAGAGCTGCACCTTCCCAGAGAGCAGGCAAGGGAAGTGTGCCCATGAAATCAGTGACCCAGCCCTGCTCTGTGTGGATGAAGGACCAATGCAGCAGAGGTGGAGAAAAGGGGCAGTCAATGATTTACTCTCAGCTGTACAGGGATCTTTCATGTGTATTTGAACAAGCATCCCTAAAACAGGAATGCAACTTTCAGTGCCCAAAGGGACACTCCTCTAAAACTTTTCCACACCAAGTAAATACTTCCTCTCCTTCTGTACAAATTTCAATTTCTTTACATCTGAAAAGTGTTTGGCTTACAGCTATTTGCTCATCCAGAAGGCATGTTATCCATTCAGGCAGATCAGAGGAGAGGTTGGAGGAAAGCCGTGAACATGAGCTCTCAGTTTCATCTAAGAACACCTTGCAGCATTGCATCTGGAGTGCTATGCAGTGAGCTCCCTTGCTGCATCACAGAGAAGGAAGAAACTTGTGGAGATTTATCCCAATGTACAATGCTCACCCAAAATTTATACAGTTTATAGACACAGTTTTTTACAGTTTATACTAAGCCTGTGAAAGTGTCAAGCACGCTGGGATCTGTGTGGGTGGCACCTTCTGCACAGAGATTTGAGGTACCCACGGTCTGTTCTGTTTTAACGCTAGTGAAGCACTGAGTGCTTAGTGTGACCCCTCAGCAGGTGCATCGCTGGCTTCGGCGCTGAACCTGGCACCCAAGTGGCATTGGACCACTGTTTGGGAAAAGCACCAGCTATTCGACCTGTGTAACTTGAACATGGTTTTAAAAGAAAGGAAAAAAAAAAAAAACAAACCACAACTTAGTTGCCATTGTGATGGCTTGTATTCCTGTAAACATCCCCAACTTTGCAGTTGTTCACCTGTTCAAGCATTTGGGTGTGAAGCCAGAGCATAACCATGAAGTGTTTGTGTGAAGTGTTTATTGTGCTTTATCTTTCACTTGAGAAGCATTTGGTGCAGACATTGGAGTTGTTGTGTTTACATCCCCCAGAGGGGCTGGGTGAAAGAGCTGAGGACTGTGGTGTGTGTTGAAGGCCTTAAACTGTGACTCTTGGTATGAAGAATTGAAATTAAAACTGACCTTGAAGACTGCAGTGGATTTTAACCCATGGAAGAATACTCTGTGCTCTTAGTTAAGCAATATGTACTGCTGTTTTCTTGGGAGGGAGGGAGACGTTCAGCTCAATTTGTGTTTGACCCTGGCTAGCAGCTGTTCAAGGAGCAAAAGAGGTGTCCATATGTGAAGGCCAAAAATAGTGCAGTTCTCTGTACTGATGTTCCTATGTAGCAACCATCGGTAAGTTGTTCCTGGGCTGCTGAAAGTGAGAGAATCAGTGAGAGGGTCAGGGACTTCAGCGGCAGTGGCAGCTAGCAAATTAGCTTCCTCAACAGTAGGTGAACAGGTCTCACTTGAATATGCCAAGGGTTGGTGCCTTTCCAAAAATACCCATGGCGAAGTGAAACATGCACCAAACTGTCTGACCACTGTAAAGCATTCTTTTTGTTTTTTGGGTTTTTTTTGCCAAATCTCATCCTGTTCAGACAGTATTTCTGCTACCCCCTAACGGTATATTAAGCTAAATGCATCTCCAGCTTTCCAATATGATTAACTTCAGACCAGTTCGAGAGACATCAAAGAAATGTTGGAGCCTGAGGCTTTAGGCTAGCAGCCCTGAAGCCAATGGTGGCCCACATTTCCACAAGCCCTGGGCAGAATTACCAAGTCACAGCACTTTGTCTTAAATTGCACTGTATTCTTACACCTCTGTGTTGCTATAATGTACATATATATTGGATTTTTTTGTAGATAAGACATTTTAGATAAAATTTTTAAATGGGCTCCCCCCCAAAATATTTTATGCCAGATGTCTAATTTTTTTTACACTCGGGATTAACATGAAGTTGGATGCTCTGTGGGCAGGGAAAAGATAAATGGATGTTACATTGGCTTTAAAAAGGTAACAATGCATGTTTAAAAAAAAAACAACACTGGAGAAAAAACTGCTTGGGGAAAAAAAATCCATTCAAATATATTCTATGTTCTGCATAATAAAGACTTTTAAAAAATGCTATATTGTGGGGTTTTTTTTCTTAATGCTGATGAGGCTTTTGCCCTGTTAGGGAGACCAAACTTTCTTCCTCTTCCTCCCCAATCCCTCTACCACACACCTCCCCCCCCCCAAAAAAAAACCCCAAAAAAACAACCAACACTTGAGTTTCATACTGGAATGGCTGGGTAAAACCACGTAGGATGAGAGGAAATGGCCTCAAGTTGTGCCAGGGGAGGTTTAGCTTGGGTATTAGGAAAAATTTCTTTACTGAAATAGTGGTCAAACATTGGGACAGGCTGCCCAGGGAAGTGGTGAAGTCACCATCACTGGAGGCGTTCAAAAAATGTGTGGATGTGGCACTTGGGGACATGGTTTAGTGGGCATGGTGGGGCTAGGTTGACAGTTGGACTTGATGATCTTAGAGGTCCTTTCCAACTCTAATGATTCTGTGATTCTAAACCGTAGCCTGTTTGAGAGCTCAGATAGATCAGTGTCACCCTCAACCCTTGGACTCCAGAGCCAGGAAACCTTGCATGTGAGATGGATGCTTGGCTGTTTCTTGCCAGCCTCAGGTCCATCATACAGCAACAGCCCTGACGGCACAGTCCAGAGAAGCTGCTTCTGTTGTGGAGAGACAGGTCTGCAGAGGTTCCTGCTGTTCCTGACATGTGGTGCTCCAGTGTGTGCCCACTGTAGCTCCATGCTAGCCATGTAAAGCTGGCTCCCTGCAGAAGTCAGGCTGCTGCCCTTGGGTGCTGTTAGAGTGTCAGCATGCTCTCGGTTGTCATGCTGCTAATGAGATGTTTGAAAGGGCTTCTTGATCCATCTCACATGGGATTCTTGACCTCACATCTGTCTTGCGGTTTGTGCCTTGTTTTAAACTTTTCTTTCCATTCATCTCGGCCCCAAGTTTGCATAAACCAGATGTCAGCATTTGAAAAGGAGGTGCAGGTCCTGTTTTCAGCTCTGGGTGCACAAAGGGGCCCAGGTGATGTGCAGGGTTGGTTGTGCCAAGGCTGCTGTAGAAGTGCTGGACTTTGTTTTCCCCTGCTAGGTGTCCCTTGGGGACCTGCGTCACTGGCACTTTTCCCCAGGGGGCTGCAAAACCTCCTTTCAGTGTCTTCCCTTAATAATTTCCTTCACAGGCAGAGGAATGCCTGTGAAGACACTGGAGAAGATGCTCTCTAGCC
>NW_010519477.1:0-7768 GCF_000687285.1 Phaethon lepturus | reverse complement strand
CCAAGGCAAACAGAGAAAGGGGAGAAGGATGGGTGTCCTCCATCTCTGCTGTACAGAACAAATATTGGTCATTGCAGAGACTCTCACAGATATGTTTCCTGGAACATACCTGTGTACATGGAAGGTCAGATAATACTCTTTCTTTCCAGCATTTTTTTTTTTACTTCGCATCCTGCCGAATACCTCCATTGCAACCAAGAAATTTGAGAAACAGTTTTTCATCCATCACCAATTTTGTTTTTAAGGAAAAACTATTCTTTGGTTTACTTTTCTGTGGGTAAAAACCTGTTTTTTTCCCGAGTACAAATCAGTACCTTCATAATGAAGGAAACAGAAAGAGAGAATGAAAATAAACGTATTGATCAGAACTTATGTAAAGCTAGAAATTTACAAAAACGAGGGAGAAAACCAGCTTCACATACCCATTTTTTCCCCAGAAATTCACCTTCACTAGAAGTTTAGTTGTGCTCTGTATTTAATAATAGCAAGCCTAAGCATTCAAGCTTCAGTTTAAGCTCCCATTTGTATGCAAAATATACCATCTGGCGTATCCATTTTCTAAAGATCTTACGGTAATTTTCAAGCTTATCTCCGTAATGCTATGTTGCGGGGAAATAAAAACCAAAACCAAAATCAAACTTCTTAGTTTAAATGAAAGCTGATAGTTGTCTGTACTGACCATAGCCTCCTAGCCTTGAGCTTTCAGAAGGACATTGAATTTTATGAGAGCTGTAACAAAAATTTTGAGTTTTTTCAAAACCATTGTCCTTTTTACATGGTTGTTCATGGTGGATACAATCTCATATAACATTAATAACTGCAATTCCCTGTCTCTTAATGACCTAAACTCTTTCAGTGGAAAGAAAGGCTGGTCTCTGTGCATCACGTCAAAATATATTAAAATAGATGTCTGATGTCACTGGAATCATATCAGAGAAATCCTATTTCTGCCCACTGATTAGGAGGGGAAGCAGATGATTAACTCAGAGGTCTGTGTTCGCAGTGCACCCATCTAAACAAGGCTTCAGATCACCTCACTCTTTTGTGTAATGGTTCTTCCAAAGAGAAACAATCATCTGCTAATAACAAATAAGCATTTATACTACCACAGATAGCCTCAGCTGTCCTGAGTTGGCCTTGCCCTTTCAAAACCTTTGCATAATCACAGGGTATATTTTAACATAAACTAATATAAATATGCTGATAGTAACAAAGAACCATCTGTGACTCTTCAGCTGTTTCCAGTGACTATTGTGTGCCCAGAAGAGCAGACAAAAGCTGATGACAATACCTCAGTTTTCAAAACCTGACAAGATAGCCTTCTTAATGACTATGCTTAATGACTAAAAACTCTGCTCATGCTTTTTGTGAACTCAGTGAGCTGCTGTGAAACTGAGGGCTTATGAAGCCTGGGTGATCTGCGCTTTAAAATGCAGCCACTTTACATGAGATTATGCAAAGAGAATAATATGCTCTCCTTTGATGTAAAATTATGCTATAGTGTCTCCCCAGTGCAATCCCCAAATCCTTATTTTTTGCTTTGTAACGCAAAGATAAATAATTAATATTACATGCTTCTCAAATGCTCTCTGGGTCAAAGCTTTGATCTAATTGTTTAGTTCCAAGTTTCACTTAGGCTGCCTTCCACTTGAAGTGGGCTACTGCTGCTGGAGTCTTTTGTAGAGCTTGTTATTTATTTCCTAAGGAAAATCTGGCAAGGAAAAAAAAGCAGAAGAAGAGACAGACAGTAAGAACTGTAGCTTGGTGTCAGTGGGGCCTAGATGATGGAGGACTGTACTTCTGTTTGTGCCCGCAGCCTCTTGTCCTTTCGCTGGGCACCGCTGCGAAGAGTCTGGCTCTGGCATCGTTACTGTCCCCATCAGGCATTTATTGGTAAGATCTTCTGAGCTTTCCTTCCTCCAGGCTGAAGGGGCCCAGCTCTCCCAGTTTGTCCTCATACAGGAGATGCTCCCATCCCTTAGTCATCTTCACTGCCCTTAGCTGAACTCACGCCATTATGTCCAAAATTTTTGCAAGTGTAAATGCACAGGCACTTGGTTATTGGTCGTGGCAGCAGCGCAGGTTTTCATGTGAGTAACCCTGAGGCCTTTAGCAGGGCAGCGGCTCCAGCAGCCGGGTCTGCTCAAGAGCTGCGCCTCCGCTTGGTGAAAGTGCTGCTCCAGGGGTGCGTCCCGCCACGGTTGTGCTCCAGCTGATCCCAGCGCCAGGAGGTATCCACTGCGGCCGTGAGGAGCCTGTGCCGGAGCAGGGGAAAGCGTGAGAGGCCGAGAGAAACCGGTAAGTGCTGCCCGGCCCCCGGCCCCCTGCGGCTCTCAGCGGGGCTGGAGGAGCCTGGGGGAAAGGGGGTGCTGGGCCTGGCAGGGCGGGGAGGAAAGCTGCTGCTCTAATGTCCACCTTGGTTTCTCACCACCCAAATCTCTGTTACCTGGCAGTGAAACAGATTAATTTTTCACAAGTGGAGTCTGTCTTGCCCTCAACAGTAATTGGTAAACGACCTCCCTGACATTAGCTCGACCCACCAGCCTTCTCATCCTATTTCCTCCCCCTGTCCTGCTGAGGAGGGCCTGGGTGAGAATTTGGCCCTTCACTGTGGTTAACCCTCCACAATCTTAACTTTGCTGTCAGCCATCGATAGAGCACATTTTGTAGAGTATGTTCCATGAGACCTTCTGCACCGCTACTGATTTAGAAGAACTGAAACTGGTGGCCCAAATGAGTCCCTTTCACTCCCGTCTTCCCTGTGGTTTGGGATATGACAATGTTTGAATACCTTGCAGCAGGAGATAGTCCCTTTTTGGTGTACTACATTGGTACTAGCTGTTTCCCCAGTTAACCTCGGCACCATAGTGGCAGAGTTCAGATTCAGGAGAGGATGTGTCAAACTTGGGTCAGAATTTAGACCTAATTTCCCACCAGGAGAAGAGATGAAATAACAGACTGAAAAGATGAGATCTGTACAGAGGGTCCCACAGCACCAGTATCTGTGAAAGAAAAGTTGTCACTGCAAACTCATTAGGCAGCTGGACTTGATATCAACCTATAAATGAAAGCATTTCCAGTTAGGTGATGGTAGATATTTCATAAATACTTCACAAATTAAGGGCATCTTTTGATGCCCCTAAGTCCAAATATTATCCTTCACAGCATTAAAATCCCCATTTATCACCTTGGCAATAGATAAGTGAAATTATCTTGATTCAGTTGATTGATTTGACCAGTATGTGTAAAATCACTTTAGGAAGATGCTTGCTCTGAGTCCTTCAAAGATATCCGCAGTATACAAGACTAAGAGCTTCCAACAGATTGGATGAGGAGTAATGCATGTGTTTCCCTTCATTTATCGGCAGTGTGCACAGGACAGGGTTTTATGTGCAGAGCTGTCACACAGCCAAAACCAAGGAGGAATGAAGTCACAGTGGTTGCAACTGCACTATTGCGTGTGTTTGTGTCAGAACGCTTACAACAAAGAACAGGTCTGGTTCACTTGAGCTGAGGCCAAGTAAAGAGTCTTTTCCTGCTAGGAGCAAAAGAGACACAAGGTAGTTTTGAGAACATGAGGTGTCACAATCAGTTTAAGCAAAACCGTGTTGTAACACAATTACTTTGTGCCATCCATAGGCTTGCAGTTTTTATCTTGAGAATACTTGTTGTGACAGTTATTTGCATTTAACTATACTCCAATTTGTCGTTCAAAGCTAGTTGAAGTCAGGGAACTGTAAACCTCCTTTACAGCAGGTTCCTTTTATACACACTGCCTGGACTTGGGTAATGGTAAAGACATGTCTCAAAAATTAAAGTGCCTTCTGTAGCAATACATGTCTGAATGCTGGTTTTGTTTGTAGTGCTTTGTATTCAGAAAATACAGGTTAAAAACTGCAGTGCAGTGGCATGGTATTTTACTGCAGGGGCTCCTGCATTTGTGTTACATTATCACATTGCAGAATGGAGAAAAGAAGGTTTATTCAAATACTACACTTCTGCATTGTGCTTTGTTCAAAACAGCAGCCTGAGGTTTGAGGAACTTCTGTGCCAGAGAATAGAGGGGCGTTCTCCTTGCCATACTAAATTAGTTGTCATGTGTGTAGCTCAAACCAGGCATTTTGCTGGCACATGGGCCAAATGCAGAGAGATGTATTACACTGCTGCAGAGGAGAAGGCATAGGTCTCTGTTAATATGTAGTCCTGGGGTTTATCACTGACAAATATCTTTATAATCAAAACTCACAGCACTTTTATTTTTCACCCCTGAATTAAATCAGCAGGGGTAGAATACACTGGACATGGGCCCATGGTTGTTACTCAGGCAGAATACTCTTTGAAATCAACCAACTCTTTACTTACGTGAAACATTGGTAACTTCATCCCAGTGCTTGCAAATTATGTTCCTTCAGCCTCTTCCCTGTGTTATTGTCCTGAGCGGTACTATAATCTTTTACTGGTCCTAGTAACATACCCATGGTGAAACTAGCTGATAATGGAACAATTGAAAACAAAAGAAAAGTGTGAAAATTTGGCAAGTCTGGCCTTGGAGCCTGTAGTAACATTCAAAAATGTCACTGATGCTTGTTGTAAAGCTGTAGTGCGTTCTTTTGATGCTTGTCTCCTGCTGCTGACAAGAAAGCAGAAGGCTGACATAAGCTCTCAGTTTTGTTGTGTGACTAGACTAAAGGAAATTAGGTTGTGCGCTCACACCTGGTCTGGAATGAATTTATTTTACTGTGTAATGTAGTAGCACTCGGGTGCCGTACTGGCAAAAACAGGTGATGTAAAGCTGTCACAAGGGTGAAGGTATTGGAGGGGGTAATATGTAAGGACACAGAATTATGGAGTGCTTTCCTCTGTAAACTAGTAGCTCTCATGCTTTTTCTTCCACTGCTGTGTGTTTGAGTTGCATCCTTCAACTTTGTCATCCTGACTGTTCTTTAATACCTCTCATCTGCAGGTCTTGACCAGCCTATGGTAAAGGACTGGAACAGTGCAATAACAGAAAAATGAAGCATCTGTCGAACTCAGCCCTGTGATAAGGAGGGGTCTGCTACAAGGGCATCAGTTTACAGTAACACAACATGGTATTGCAAAAAAAAAAAAAAAAAAAAAAAAGCTACAAAATCAGGATTTAGCCTCCTTTTCAAAATGTTTTCTTTCATTAAAGGATTTAGCCCAAAGTTTCCTAAAAAGCATGTGAAACCATGAAACTTCTCCTCTCTTCAGGACTGAGATGTTCTTGATCTGTTAATGCTCAAGCGTAGCCCTATTCATAATGGAGTAGAGGAAGAAACACCCTGAAGTGCAGTGCCCCACCTCCTCCATACACCATACTGTGATGTGCTGGAGGACTTTGCAAGGAGTTTGCCCCATCTTCACGTCATGACACTATTCTTCACCTTGACATTTTCACTATTCTGACACTTCTGACACCACATTTGAGGAGAACAATAACATACTGTTTTCTTTCCCAAGTGTATCTTCTCCTTAAAACAATTCTTCCTTCTCTCGGTCCCCATGCTCTTTTGAATGTTTCCACTGCTGCATTTTAGACTAGCATATACTATTTTCCAAGCCAGCCCTTTTTAAAGGACTTATTTGACCAACCTCCCACTCAAGTGACCCGAGCAGCTGAGTTTGTTTGTTACCTACTTCAGGGTGAATATGCAACAATTGTGGCTAAAGAGGAGTTGCACCGCTAGTGGATCGTCTCCTTCAAATTCACATTAGGAGCAGGTCATAAACTGGCATTGTTCCATGGACTTAGTAGATTCACAGGTTTTAGGGCCAGAAAGAGACATTATGATCAGCATATCTGGCTTCCTATGTGTGAAATATGTTCATCTGATTCGCGTGATGAAGTGTAACCTTCTGTACTTTTATGGATTTCTCCTGCACCATAGAAAGGGGTATTTTACAGGAGGAAGTTAAACTACTTTGCTGGTATATCAGCTCAAACCAGTTTGACCACTGACCGCATAGTATTGTGTAAAGAAAAACTGTAAAGTGCATGCATAAAGTTTGGGGTCATCCTGGGGGCATGCCGAGGAAGATTCAAGAAGACTCTAGAACGAGAAGAGGGCATGCGCTGAAGAAGACACGCCTATTCATTAATATGTATTAGAAGACATGCCTATTCATGACTGTGTATTAGCAAACAGGATCACGCTGAGGAAGATTCGAGAATGAGAAGAGGGCATGCGCCGAAGAAGACACGTCTATTCATGCATATGTATTAACAGACAGGATATAAACCAGGAACAGGAACTGTACAGCGTGTGTCTTGGTGGAGCGGAGACTCCCGGCGCACCCAGCGCTGTTTGCTTGCCTCTATTCGTTTAATAAATTGTAAGCTTAAATTGGAATCCTGTTTGGGACTAAATCATTTATCACATGTGTAAAAGACACCTCAGAAATTCACCAAGTGATTCCTGTGTCAAGTCCAACAACACACACTGGAACTGGAGCATATGTCAAAAAACAAAAAAAAAAATACTTGCTCTTATTTTTTAAACTATTGAGGGATGGAATATTGTCCATGGTCATTCTACCTACTTAGTTATTCTAGTGGTTAATGTACTTCTTTGTTGAAATAGGTATGTGATAGTCAATTTGTTTTTGTCCACTTCAAGTGACCATTTCCCTTGTGCTTTTGTCAGCCAGGAAGGCAGAATTTTTCTTATGCTGACAAGAGGGCCAGGGTCTAGTCACTTTTGAACTTGTAAACATTTAATTATATCAGCTGAAGAAGCTGACCCATTATATTGTGTCTGGACTTAAAAAAAATATTTAATTACATATACACAAAGTGGCACCCATGTCTCCTAAGAAAGCAAGCCCCAAAACATACTCGTTTAACTTTGTAGCTGGAAATGAGACTCTGATGTATATAGCTTGTGTTGAGACTCTTCTCATGACAGTAAATTTGTCTAAGAGGCTCATGAGCTTTACACTTAGCTTGGCAGTGTATGTACCTTTGTACTGATCAGTGGCAGAGGTGCATCTCGGTGAAACAGGACAATTCCTCAATAGCTGGTTTGAATAAGAAGTCAAGCTCCAGTTAGTTTAACTTCAAACTGTCTTAATTCTGAAAGGACCATATTACAAAAATAGCTGCTGAATTACATGCTTCCTATGTCTGTCTTGTAAGTGTCTAGAAAAAAGACATATTGAAAATCTTGGGATTCAGGACTGGAGCCTGCAGTTAGAAGACAGACAGTTCCAAAGGGGACAAGGCTTGTGGCAGAAGAGAAGTTTGTTCCCTGTGCAACTTTAGAAGGGGCAGAGGTGCTTGCTGGAGGAAAAGGGTGCCTTGCAGACTGGATTTCTTGATAAAAGGTGGAGGAGAGTGAGACTGGGAAGAAAATTAGGGTTTCTTCAGACAGCTGGCTGGTGGAAGGGGGTTCCCAAGGCAGAAGTAGCTTTTTGTATAGGACGCTAGAGGGTATCACATCCCAGAAAGCAAAACAATGGAGGATGGGAGGCTAGAAACCTAGCCCTCATGCTTATCTTGCCCTTTTTTTCACCACTTTTGTTGCTTGTATGCCTCTTGTTTGCAATTTCACTCACCTTGCCTTTTGGATGATCACACCGCTCATATCCTTATTTAAAATTGTGCTTCGCTGACAGTGCTACTAAAAACTTAAGTGCTATTGTTATTATCATTTTAGAACACCTATATTCAGGTTCAAGACAAGCTAATATTAATTTTATCCTGATTAGCACATTAGGTAGGTGACTGTCATGGTTTAGCCCCAGCCGG
>NW_010519476.1:0-2962 GCF_000687285.1 Phaethon lepturus | reverse complement strand
GTGGGCATTGCCGGAGCCCACCCTCCCTCTGCTCTGCGGCGACACGCAAACAGACTGTGCTTTCGTAGTCTCAGGCCGACTCATGTCACAAACAGTCAATTAGCTTTTAAAAAGTTGCATAAACAAACAGAGCAGGAGATTATAACTGATTAACTGAAGGGCAGGAAACATGAGAAGCTGGTTTGCTAGAAAGAAAAGCTCTTGTGCCGAGATGTCCAGTAATTAGCAGCAACAAGACCTACAGAAATTTATGAGGGGAAAAAAAACATCGAACCCTTCCTGTTTAAATGTTCTCTTTTCACATGTTTTGCTTGGAAACCTAGCTTAAAATACAAACACAGACTGGGTCTCAAATACAGGATAGATTCATGCTCTGCAAAAGTCATATACTCGGATTGCAAATCAAATGAACACGGATCAATGCAAGCCTTTTTTTATTTTTTCTTCTTTCACCAAAAATTGTATATTTTGTTAACAACTACCAGATTGACAGCTCGGTACTTTCCTCCAAGCACCTGGAGGGCAAGTTGGTTACTGCTGGCAGAGCTTCAGGCCCTCCTTGGAACACAATTGTAGACCGAAGCCACGAGAGAGTGAAAGGAAGACTTCCTTCCCCCTTACTGAGTGGTGTGATTCGGTAAGAATTTAGCAATTTCAGCTCAGCCATGGTTTATGTGACTTGTTTATCAGTCGGCAGCGGAGCTGCTGTTGATCGTGCAGAAGCCTACCAGGTTTCATCCTACGGGTTCAGAAGCGTTCTCCACCTGGCTGCCGGAGCAGCAGAGTCTCCCTGATTCACATAATGAGATCCCCAGGCAGAGCTGAAACCCTGACCTAGATTTCAACGGCTCTCCAAGCTGTGTTTATGCATCTTCAGCATGGCTCTGTTTACTCTTCTAAATTGCAGATAAACTGCAAATTAGAGAGAACCCTGGGTCTTTGGTTTTTTTCAGTTTAAGAGCACTCATCTCTGCTTCACCGTCCTGGCCTTGCCTTTCTTTGGCTTTGTTGGATATTGCAGAAGAAAACTTGAATCAAAATTAAGATTTGGTCAAACTGATGGCAAGCCTTAGCATACGCTTGGATAAACAGCACTAGCAGACCAGCAGTAATTTCCTTGGGAAGGAGCACGATCCTGACTGAACACATACAGCGTGTCAGTGTGGGGTTATTATTCTGCGTTATGGTGTGGGAAGGTCCCAGGTGCAATTACAGCTCAGCATGCAGGTCTCTGCGCGTGGCTAAGGGTGGTGCTTAAACTCCAATAGAAAGGTGAAGGTGAGGAATGTTATTCCGTGCCCCTGAGAGTAAATTGCAGAAAACCCCCAAGGTTTTATATAGATCTGCGTATCTATACAAGTAACATCAAGAAACAGAGGTGGCTCTCGGGAGCTGTTTGGCCTAAGAGCTCTGGAAGTCCCACCAGCAGCATTGCTGGGGCGTCCGGCCCCTCTCCCATGCAGGGAGAGGTCCCTTAGGTGCTTGGACCGAACTTCCAGAAGCCCTCAGCAGTGGTCAGACTCTTCCCCAGCTGAGATCACCGGCAGCAGGATCAGGCCACTGCAGAGGATTCTAAAAAGCCCTCAAATACAGAGCAGCCCTCCTTCCCCTTCCAAAAACAGTCATGGATTTGGGGAAGAAAGAACCCAAAGCTTGACCGTCTTCCGTTACAGCACGTGACCGCTGTTCCTCTGCGTGCGCATCCTCGCCCCAGAAGCTGCTGAGGTTATTAGCGCCCGTTAACGCCTCGTGGGAAACGAGCAGGGCAGGGGGTTCCCAAATTTCCTTTGCTAGCTTACCACTATATGGACCCCTTTTTCCAGGCTACAGTCAGACACAGGAGGTGGTATTCGGCTCCTCGAGCAGCGATCTGGAGTTTGTTTACAAACCTGCCTGTGGACACGCGGGAGGTCCCCGGCTGGGGCCGCTCCGGCGCGGGGCGGGTGCGGGCGACAGGCATGTGCTCTTCGGAGCTGCTGAAGCCTTGTTCACATTAAAAAGCAAATGAGTGGGTGACAATTAAAGTGTTGCATATTTTTGCCTAAAAACAGCTCTCCCACAATCTCACCCCACTTATTTCAGCACAGCGCTGAAGTGCCGCTAATTTACACTTACCGGAAAAGAGAAAGAATTGCAACATTTTACTTCTTTGCATAAATCTTTTCTATTTTAGTGCCTAATGTTGTGGACTTCCTTTGCAGCCCAGCCCAGAGGTCCCAGCAAAGGTTGGCGGTACTTGCAATGGTAAAAATACATTTTCAAAACCATTTTTAGAAATCCCTGTCAGCATTTGTGTATGTACGGAGCTGTGAAAGCCCGGCTGCCCCCAGCAGAGCTGTCACCCACCGGCAGCGTGCCCTACGGCTGCCAGGTCGGAGGCACAGGTCTCCACTGCGGGCGTGGGTGGGAGCGGGGAAGAGCTCTGCCCTTCTCGGCCCATCAGTTTGCACGCTGATTAATCTTGCTGGGAAGAAAACCCAGCAGCAGCGCTGAGAGATGGAAACGAGCGGCAGAACCGCGGCTCTTTCTGCGCTCGGAGTCGGGCAGGGCTTGAAGAGCTTTTACGACCGAGGAGGGGACGCAGCTCAGGTTTGAAGCTGCAGATAAAGTCTGAACAGCCTTTTTTAAATGGAGAACTTCCTTTTCACCTCTGCTTTTGCTTTGTGTCAGGTACCGCAGCCTTTCCCCTTGCCTGCTCTTCGTGCGCACCAGCGGAGACCCCGTGGAGCTGAATTGTGCCCCGAACTGCTCCCGGTGCCTTCAGGAGCCGTGCCTGTGCCCGGGGACTAACCCTGGAATAAAGCCCTGCTCTGCCCGGTGGGGAGCGTGGGGAGCGAGAGAATCGACGTTCCGGCGCGCAGGAGGTCCCGCTCCCACCCCCGCTGCGGGCTGCACCCTCCTGAGCAGCCTCGTGCTGGGGGTGCGGCAAGCACAGGGCCACGCGGCGGGTCAGGCCCGTCCC
>NW_010519475.1:4728-5496 GCF_000687285.1 Phaethon lepturus | reverse complement strand
AATTAATTTATTAATATTAATTAATTTATTAATTGGTTTGCTTTTCACTGGGGAAAAGAAAACCTGGAGGAGAAAGAAGCAAGTGAAGTGCTTCCCATGGAAGCAACAAGTGTCTCGAAGTTGCCCCATGAAATGGATCGTTTATCTTATTCCAGAATTAGGAAGTGACAGTGAGCACATCCTGGCAGGTGCTGAGGGTGATGCAGGGGGTGAGTCCCTCCCAGTTAGGTCTCCTCCCAAGAACTTGTCTCCTGGCTGGATCAGACCTTCAGACCATGCAAGAAGGAAACTGTTGAAAGGAGGAGGTGGGTGAGAGGGATGCATTTCTTACTTTGTTTTGGAGACAACTCCATAAATCCCCACACATTAAGGTCTTCCATATGCTGGTTTTCAATATCAGTTTGTCACTTCAAGTTGTCTTACGTGAACTGTTGGATGCGTCTGCTCTCTTCTCCAGGATTCATTCACATCCCACCGAGATGCCAGGAAAGGTTGAAAATAACAGTGGAAAATGCAAAAGATGACAGTTCGGATGATAGATGTTTTCCAGAGTTGCAACCTATTGACCCATTTTCATCAGGCTCAGTGGCATAGCCTGTATATCAGGATCAGTGAACATGGCCAGAAGAAGGAAAAGGATTGTCTAAAACCAAATCAAAATCAAAGCATTCTCCTGGTGTATTTAAAGCAGCCAAATACTACCTTCCTCAGCTGCCCCAGATCCTCCTGGAAATCTAGCAACCACTTCAGACTTGGAGATATGTGACT
>NW_010519475.1:0-4697 GCF_000687285.1 Phaethon lepturus | reverse complement strand
GGAATTTAGCAGGGGGCTGACATCTTTTATCAGAGCTTTTTTTTTTTTTTTAAGGGGGAAAATATGAATGTATATGGGTCGATAAACTATTCTGCTCTTACTGTTATATCCCTTGTTATCTGTACATGCTCAAGGGCAGGAGTTACAGAAGCAGTCAGGAACAGAGCCAGCAATGAGAGAAAAACAGCATTGCAAACCTGAAATGGGCTGTGAGTTCCACTTAAATCCCAGTGGCATAAGTTTCAGAAAGTTTGCAAGTTCAGATCTGAAGCTCAGCTTTGCAGTTGCTTCTGCTCTTTATGGGATGCAAAAAATTGCTAAATCCTGGATCCTAAAATTGACATTATTTCTCCTTCTGGATCCCAGTCCACAGCTTGAGTTCATCTAAGCTTTTGGGGATTTTGGAGATGCAAATATCTGATTGTTTATAAGCGCTGGGCACCACCAACGCAACTTTTTTTAAAGTGCTTTTTCCAGTCTTTTGGGTTTCTGGAAACAGATGTTTAAAATGAATACTGTGGGACTCATTGCCACATGTTATTCTGGAAATCAAAGGCAGAAGTGGATTAAAAACCAGATAAGTTTTGGGAGAACAAGTCCATTGGTAATTAATATAACAGTCTAAATCCAGCCTCCAGTGTGAAAGCTTCCTAACAAGTGATTGCTAAGAGGATATCATGAGGAAATACTACCTTATACATGACCTGATTTTATACTCTCCTTTTACACATACACTATGGGTAATATTGCTGAGTGTCCTGGGAGAGATGGCTCATCTTAGCTGAAACTTGAAGAAAAGTGGGCAGGCAAAGTGAAATATGTCTTCTTTTTTACCCTTTAAAATGTTCTCCCTTGAAGAAGCTTGATTCAAATTGGGAGCTAGTCAAGTTCAAACCAGAAAGTTAGGGAAAACTCTAACTTCCTTCAAATAGCTGTATGTAGACTTAGGGAGAAAAACCAAACAAACATGGCCTTCCACAGGGTTTTGTTATCTTGGTACTCATGGGAGTGTTGCTGTGATATTTGAGAACCTAGAGACCCTGCAACTAAGATCCAGCTGTAAAAGTGATGATAGGCAGTAGTGTCTGGGAATAGCAGGGGACCAGGCTTCAGTGACCCACCTGCCTCTTCTAGTCCTCACTTCTTTGTTCGTCTACTGCATTAATAGTCAGCTATTTCCATTCAATACCGACGGGTTGTATGAGGGGTGGCATGGGGCTTATACCTGGGGACAGATGTATATTTCAAATCAATATTTCTGAGGTAATACAGGTTCCTCTGTGCTCTTCTCAGCCCTCGGCTTCTACCAGCTACTATCAGTTGGGAAGAAAAAAAACAACCAAAAAAGCATTTTATTTTGCTCCAGTTGGCCTTAGCCCACCAACCTATTCCACACAGAGTCAAATCCAGCTGTCAAGCAGTAATGGATTTTTTTTTTCCTTTCCCTGATCGTTTCTGGGCTGAACTGATAACCTCAGAGACTGTCTTTTTGGGCTGGCTGCAGACCAAGAATGTCATTTCACAAAGAAGTGCTGAGGTTTCAGAAACAACGTTTCGCTGCAATGTGGAATGAAGCTGAGACATTTTAAATGCTGTCAAGAGACAGCAAGTGCCCTCACTGCCTCCCACCCCTCGCTGAAATCCCCACCTTCCTCCTGGAGAGTGGACCTCCAATCTGCATTGTGGAAAACATGGGTTTGGATGGCTCCTACAGGTTCCTACTCACTTTTCAAGTTTGCATGCCCAGAAATTCATTGGACTGTGGGGCAGAGTGAGTAAAATGTCTTATTGCTTGCATTCTAGAACAGATTAATGGACTGACCACCCAGCACAGCCTCCCTTTGGCAATAGGGGTGAGAGTCCTTGGGGAAGGGGCACAAGTGCATTGTCTCCAAGGAAGTAACCAGCTGCTTTAGCTCTCTCTGGCCCCTAAAACTCATCTTATCCCTGTGCCACAGACTTCTGCCTCTTCAGTTGTGTCTGCTCTTTATGTAGCCTTGTTCAGCTGAGGGGGCAGAGCTGCCTAGCAGGAGCTGTCAGTGAACAGGGACCACTTCTAAGAGCACCAAGGTGAAATGACCCTGGTTTGCACGCAGAAAACAAGCAAAACACAGCCAGAATCTGTGGCTGAACCTCCCCACTTCAAATAAGCACCTACTCCCTCCTTTTTTGACCCTCATGATTAGTTAGCAACAAAGCCAGTTGGGTCCCATTGCAAAGAATTGGACTGAGCAGCAACTCAGCCTAACAAGAGCCATTTAAAATGCTAATATCCTTCCCAGGAACATGCAGAAAATCCCCAGATGAATTGCTCCAATGCTTGAATGTCCCTATCAGCCCCACAGCACCTCTTGTTTCCTCTTGCAATCCTTGAGACAGTCCTCAAAACTGGCACCTTTTTTTGGCAGGGGACAAAGTTGCAGTCCATCTTTCCTCCCTGGTGTCAAAAGGCACAAAGGAAAAGCTGAACATTGCAGATTACCAGCTTAATCAGAGGCATGCTCCTGCCTCTGCTGAGGGCTTCTCTACCCTCCCAAGTATGGTGTGGTTGAAGAGGATACTGGGGCTGCTCGAAAGCCATGTGCTAAAGGGCTTCCATGTTTGTCTGGATGCATAGCTGAGTGGCTTGCATATGTTCTCTGCTGCTGATCTGCACCCTATTAGTCTCCTTACTGGATCTGTGCAACAGCAGCCAGCCTTGCGTGGTATTGACACGTTTCCAGACAAGTAAAAATGCAACTAAAACTTTGAAGGTTTGTTTATAGCTTGAATTTTCCCTCAGTGTATTTGTTCCTTTGCTTGTGTGCATGAGAACACGTGTCAAGAGGGAAGGGAATGGTTCCTAAAAGAAATAAAAAAGTTTGTGAAATAGTGTCTGCTGTCTTATCTGACAGTAGTTCACCAGACCCAATGGAGAAACCGAGGCCTAGACATCATGGTGTATGTGAGGAGGGGTGTGAAGGAGAGGGAGAAAAGAGAAAAAATGCTATATTGTTCTTTAAGTGGCTTATTTCCTTCCTCTCAGATACTAAACAAAATTTTAATGATGAAACCTGCTAACAGCTGGGGCTAATTTTGAGGTTATTTTTATGGCAAGAGCAACAAGACAATAAAAGGCCAGCCCCAAATGTGGCTCAGTTCAAGCATTTGTCCCAGCAGACCCTCTAAAATAGTTGTGATTCAACCTCCTCCATCCCCCTTGCGTCACCTCTGCCTGGTAGCCGTGTATCATCGGGATGCGACCACACGTTACATCTCTCCTCCAAAGAATGCAGAGGCCTCTGTAACTCCTTGCTTAGCAAATTAAAAGGCAAGGCCAGGGGCTGCGGGGTTCATGTGGGGACTCCCTGGAAATGACATCAGTGCTTACATTTATATGTCACCGGATTTTGAAAAGCTTACACTTTGCTGCTGGTTGGTCCCTTTCTATCTAGGATCTTCCCCATCTACTGTGGAGGAAGACTTGTTGTCCCCAGGGCTTGTGGGAGTTTCAGAGCCGTTAGTTACTGTAGGATGCATGGCTCTCACTGTGTAATGACACGAAATGCAACTTGCTCCTGAGACGTTGAGAAGGGCTGGGCTCCACTCAGCAGCCCGCTCTGTAGGATTGCCTCCATGCAGACCTGGGCTTAGGGGTTGATAGGGTTGGGCTGCCTGGGAAGGCCAATTTTCTATGCCTGACCCTAGCTGTACCGAGGTCCCCCAGGAACACCCATGGTGGGGCATGTAGTGGAGCAAGAGTCCCACCAGCCATTGAGGGAGTCCCTCACCCTGGCACCCACCTTTGGCAGGAAGGAAGGAATGTGACAGAACCAAGCTTAGCCTTCTGGCGCTGCTTAGAGCTTAAATAACTACCATAGGTTGTTAAACTAAAGCCATTGGCTCCGGGGATAGAGGAGGGCACCAGCTGAAGGGCGAAGAAAGCCTCCTTTCATGAGCAAGAACTGCACCTCTTGCGACGCTGCCATATAAAATCACACAGCACCTGTTAGATCTTTTCTCGCTCCACTCTCAAGACGCAGGAACAGCTTGGCTCTATAAAAGCCCCGATGTGTTTGTTTTCATTCTAAAGAGCTAATCCAAACCCCTCTCTTCCCAAAGGACAGGGAAGGAGGGGCTGGAGGGGGTATTTTTATTTTTTTCTTCTGCTAGGGAAACAGGTTGGAGCTGTTAAAATAATTGGCAGCAGTAGATTCCTGCAGATTTCTTTGGCTGCATGTTAAAATAGAGAAGTTTTCTTCTCCCTCTCTCCCCTTGTTTTTTTCTCTTCTGATTTAGCCATGAAATTGCCACTTATGACATTAGCAGTTGCAGAAAGCAGTTTTCCTCATTAGAGCGGCTCTGCTCACAGACTCTGGTAATATCATTTGGTGGGAAGCACCTTGCCAAAAGGCTGTAAAACCAGCAGAGGACTCACACGGTAGTGTCAGGAGGTTGCTTTCTTGGTTACTTTGGTAACATGCAAGCAAAGCTTCCCTCTCTTTTCAGGACAGGGAGACAGGCTTAGTTTTGGGTCTACCACCACCTCCTCTGTCTTGTGAAGGAGTTTGCAAGCAAGCAGCAGCAGGGGACACAGGAGGGTAGGAAAAGGCCCACACCGTGTGTCAAGCCCATCTCTGAAGGCTGTGGCTTTCAGGGTAGCTCAGCTGTGTGCATCCCCGCCCGCCTCCTCCCCAAGTCCATCAGGGACCAGCAGG
>NW_010519474.1:0-2330 GCF_000687285.1 Phaethon lepturus | reverse complement strand
AAACCCTTGGAGTCAGATGTGGCTCTTCACAAAACTAATATGATACCGCTATCCACTTTTCACCTCTAACATTATCCTTTTTCTGATATTATAAGTAGTTTTATTGCTTCTGCCATTCATTTTGGCTGTGTTTGTGCACCAGACACTTGGAAGCAAGTGCCACAAAATTAAAAGGAGGAAGAAAGATAATATTGAAAAAGTCTGATCAATTCCACATTTGCTCTTCCTTCTGAGCAGAAGACTGAATACGCCCACAAATTAAAATAAACTTGACTGGATACCATTGCTGCTATTTCTAAACTAACAGATGAGAAATCTGCTACAACAGCATCCCTTCTGATACTGCCTAATTGAAATTAATTGCCTATCTGTGAGTCCAAATAAAAAATATTAATACTGCACCTAACTATTTAGTCCTGAAAATTGTTCTTCCAGAGCTCGGCTTTCAAAGGATGATTTCTATGAGGTTCTTTGTGGGTTGTGTTTCCAAAGAAAGAAAACATTGCCCTCTCTCCATTTCAGCATCTTCCCTTACGGAGACAGTGAGCTGCAGCATCATCTTTCTTTTTCCCACTGAAAATGATTTTTTTGGCAGCAGAGCCATCCTTTCATTTTATCCCAATGGTCCCAGCGCTTTGGTGGTGATGGTGTGGTTTTGCTCACAGCTATGCACAGCCCCAGCCTCAACAGCTCCGCTATCCAAAAAGCAGTCCTGAGCTTGTAGGCAGAAACATGCAATTTTTTAACATACAAAGAGAGGTTTTGTGTTCTGGAAATGAATTTAATTGCAGGCTATTTCCCCAAGATACAGGGAAGAGGAATGAAGGTGGACTTATTCCTGGTCAATTAGCCTCAACAGGCAGAGTCGCTGACTTGCAGAAACACTCGGTGCTTTTGGGATACCGGAGCTCGTCCTGCTCCTCCTGTCTGGATTCTGAATTAGCATCTACACAGAAGAAACACAACGTTTACTGAAACTCCAGCCTAAGCATTTCATGCTATATTCTCTAAGGATGCATAGTGAAGTTATGCAGAGTGTGAATGATTTTCAGGCATTTCATTCTTAGGGAAAAATTTTGTTGGAGACCTTCTTCTTTTGTCACAAACCTGGTTGTATGTTTCCTTGCTCCAACACCTGCCAAATATTTGCATCTACCATGTTCCTCAATATAGTCCAGCTGGGGAGTTCCTTTCTTTTACTATTTCTCTTGTACCGTGGCAGATGCAGTGCAGGTAACAGCCCTGCAAGGACTCATGAAGAAGTTAACTAACATTTTTCTTGTTCTTGTACGGTTAAGTGGCCAGAAATTCCATTATTTCTGCCTTCTTTCTACCATCTTAGTCCTCCCACTGTTCCTTTTATACCAAGGTCTACACCTACCTTTTATACATGCTCAGGTATTAATGTTCTGGGTGCTGATGAGGCTCAGATTCACCTGATCCATAACAAACTCCCTGAACTGAGTGAGGGGAAAAAAAATCCCATGGTTCACATGAGGATCATTGCCTGTATGTGCAAAATAAATATTGACTCTACCTCACACAGCTGGTTTAAAATCTTTCTGCATCAAACTTGACACGTGTGCTATACAGAAGATAGCTTAATTTATTGAAATGCATTTTACAGCTTTCTCTGTTACCTTGTGATGATGTATTCTGAAACTGGGTTTCAAATCAAGGATTTCCTGGGGTCCATAATCCATATTCTCATGTTCTGAGTAGCCATTGCTGGGAGTTTATTTCCAGAGATTAGCCTATGAACGGTGCATATTTATACCAAATGGTGCATATTTATGGGGCATGTTTATCGCGAGAGCTTATTACACCACAGCAACTCATCCACCCATAAGGCACTGCACTGTCATAGCTGTCCTGCATGACCTCAGTACAATGAAGTCCATGGCTGGGACGACGATACTGATTCGCATCTCAGTGTGGTTGATCGGGGAATGCTTTTCACTAGTGATGTGGTTTGCTCGTTTATAGATCTGATTTAATAGGTAAGGGTTCTGAATAAGTTGGTTGTGACTTTGATGCAGTGTACAGCATCTCTAATTTGACAGGTCATTAATCTGCCAGGTTTAACTAAGTAACAAATTGCAGCTTTTGTAAGCTCCAGAAATAAAACGAGGTGGAGTCCGGATGCTCTCTCCCTGCCATTGCCCGGTAATTCCGTCATTCAGATGATCTAAGCTTCTATGTTGTCACTCGTTCCTTAAAGTGCCACCGTTAAAAGCAGGTATTTAATGCTAGGTCAGATGACATGATGTTTGCTAGTCAGCAATTCTGTCTTGAAAAGTAATCACAGAAATCACAGAAATCACAGAAAC
>NW_010519473.1:0-3901 GCF_000687285.1 Phaethon lepturus | reverse complement strand
GCTACCCCGCTGCTCTTGGCGGTGCTTCCTTGCGCCGCGCCGGAACGCGCTGGAGGAGGAGATGTGCCAAGGAACAGCTTTACGACCCCAGCAGCGGTGTGAGAGGCGAAAGGCCTACAGCTAGAGTGACCTGCTCGCGGTCCTGGAGCTGGGTAAGGGATTTTAAGTCGTGTAGATCCGTGGTGAGTAACATACAGCGTTATAGTGGGGTGGCTGTATGCTTTTCACTGAATGCATAATCCTAGCACTTCATAACAAACTTCGGTAAAATATTGGTTAATATTGTGCAGTGTAGCTACTTCTCTAGTTTAGAGAAATTTAAACATTAACTCACTGAGCATCTTACCTGGTTTCAGGTGGGCAAACGGAATTTCACCTGTTAAGAGCTCCCAGAGGCACAAAGCATAGCTGAAAACATCGGCTTTTATGGTGTACCTTGTACACTGGGTGAACACCTCGGGGGCCATCCAGCGTAGGTTCTGCGCATCAGGAAACATCAGGAATACATTAACAGTGTTTACCTCCTCGTATATGCATATTTTCCTGTATTTGCATCTTTGCTTTCCTTTCTTTTCGTATTTCCTTGCCTCCATTACTCCATAAAAGAACGGGTAAATTTGCCAGGAAGAATTTCCCACTTGCAAAATCCGGGCAGCATGTTAATGCACATTATATGTAACAGCATTAGTACGGCAGCTGTCTCAAGCCCATAAAACCAGACTGATCAGGCTTTAAACAGGAGAGTAGTGCTAGAATGAAAGCAGAACACTCAGCCTCAAAGCCCGGAGACGGCATCACAAGGTCTAAGCATGCCCTATAACACCAATTAACTACTGCTCCAGCTGGTAGATGGGAAAGCTGATGGCAGCTGCGTTGGGTTGGTGCCTGCTCTCTTGGGATGTCACTGCTTTCCGCAGAAGCCCAAATCTGAGGCTGCTTCACAAGCCACCAGCCTCCCACTGCAGTGATGGGTTCAGGGTGTTTTTGCAGATTCCTTGCCCCTGCGTAACTGAATCGACTTTCTTTCCAGGACAGCCCTTCTCAGTGAGACGTCGTCCACCCCGGCAGGAGCCGGGCCCGCAGCAGCCGTGCTCACTCCTCACACAGTGAGGGGGTGTTACAATTTGTTAAGGAGACGATTGCCAAACCCTGGCTTTAGCATCACCCATCCTGTTCCATAATGAGTCGTTACGACGATGCAAACTTTCATCACCATGGAGTGACACACGGAATGCATCTGGGCTAAAACTTAGGAAGACAACACTACTGCCTTGTAAAGCTGACGCTCTGTGAGCAGTAGGCTTGTAATGGAGGAAAGAAAATCAGTTTCAAACAACTAATTCCCTCTTAGAAAGAGGAAATACCTGCCAGCAACATGTGTCCGTGAGTGGGGAAGGGTGGATTAAAAAAAGGACACTTTACTGAGGATTTTGGGGGCAACAGAGTTCTGTTGCAGATATTATATATTCACTCATCTCTGCTATTAGAGAGGCTTAAAGGAAAAACAACCGCAAACACAAAGAAACATTAGGAGAGATAAAATTCTATACCAGTTAATCTTTCCAACAAAAATATTTCTAATGTTATTTTCTCCTAAACTGAGTTTGCAGGTATGTTTTATACTAATTATGTGGAACAAAACAAGAAACAAACCCCAGGTTGTTTTGTCATATTATCTTCATCCAGGGACTGCAAAAATCTAGATTCTGAAACACACAGAACAAAAGAAAAATTACTGTCAAGCCAGTGCAAATACCCACCTTATTATACAAAAGTCTTGGTAAGAAGTGTTTTTTGGGGGTTTTTTTAGTTCTTTTTTTTAATAACTCTGGGCTTTTGAGAGTCCAGGAGAACTGTGATAGCTGTTTTTCAGCAAGGATGTGTACAGACAATGAGGCTTCCGAAACCCGCGTGCCAAATTCAGCACTGGCATAAGTTTACAAAGCTGCATCGACGCCGACAGCAGCTTACGGCAGCTGAGCACCCAGCTCAGAAGTTGTGGCCTCGTGGCTATTTGTGCTGGTTAATATAACTGTATCGAGATTTACAACCACAGTCTCTGAGCCCTGCATCGAGACGCAATCCCCCAGAAGCCTGTCGGCCTTACTGACCGTCAGGAAAGCAGCCCACCCGACAACGGCAAGGTCCGTTTCCCTGAACTCCACCCTTGCACCAACCAGAACGCGTTCCCGTGGAGCTTGGCTGATAAACACCACGGCAATGCACGAAACACAGGTGCGTAAAGGATAGCCTAGCCCAATTTTGAACCCCAAGTTACTAAGGTCCGTAGCTGAAATAACGAGCTCCCTTCTGCGCATCTAGCTGACATGAAAAACCTCTCCTGCTGCCGCGGGCTGGGCTGAACAGTGGGGTGCTCCACAGCACCTGCTAATGTAGCTGAGACAAAAAATGGGTATTCTCATCCCCGAAAGCCTTTTGTGTCATCTCATAACAACAAAGTGACGAGCAACCTCCTCAGCATTTTCTTAGTCAGCACGTTTATTTATAAATGTTTCATAAATACTGCTTACCTCCAAAATCAGCAACAACAGCATGACCGTCCTCATACAGGAGAATATTGTGACTGGGAGAAAAAATACTATAGGTTATTGTTTAATAGTGTCTTAAAGATGGTGAAAATTTTACAGTTTTTGGTTCATAGCTAAACTCCTGAGGAGTTCAAATCACCTGCTTAAGTAGATAAATGTCTATAGATAAACCACTTTTGGCTACATCTTATATTTATTGGTATAAAGTACACATTAACTCTGAGAAGCCAAACCTTCTTCAATAGCTTCATAAATGAGAATGTCGGTTTCTAATCAATACTAGAGCAAAACAATTTCTGTAATTGCTTATAGATCAAGTATAACGGCCTTATTCAATATGTGCACTGAGTCACAGTGGTGAAGTGAAAAAGATGATGTTTGAATATAAACACAGCGATGGCCTTTAAGTAAAATTACATGGACCGATTCTTTTGTCTTTTAAGGCTTATGTAAGTGTAAATTCATAGTGGTAATTCCTAATTTATGCTGTTGTATAGAAGGGAAGGAACAGATCTGACGAGTTCATGTAGAATGGATGACTAGAAGCCGTAAGAAATCCATTAAACTGGGGAAAAAAAGACGACACAATGCTAAGTCCTATTCAACTTAACCCCCACACTTAATAATGCAAATGTCCCTTTCATGAGACAAGGCACTTTATTTCTTACAGTATCTCCATTTGTTCACGCAAAGAAGACGCTCCATTCGTCCCGTAGCTTATCTCCGTGTCTAGGAGGAAAGCTTCTCCCTGCTCGCACTAGTGGAGATTCCTCAGTGGCTGGAGGCAGTTCAGCCCTGCCCTGCGTTCCTGCTCCAGTTCTGTGGTGCCCTTTCCGTAATGGCTTCGAGAGCTGGCAGGGTGCAGCTGATGGCGTGTGCCCCGTTACTCTGGACCGGGCTGAGTCTCGGGTAAAGCGACAGATTTCCGTCTGCATAGTAAGTCAGGAGCACTTAGTGATTTTTTTACTGTTTCACCTTACTGGCTGCGAAACGCGTATTCCTTGTCCTTGTCTGATGGGCGTAATCGCAAGCACAAAGTAATGTTCATTACTGGACATCAAAAGAACCGTATTTCACATTCATCCTTAAAAATTACACTTGCAAAAATTGCAGTGCATTTTGACTGTGGTAGGGGAACCTCTTGGTGGCATCTCCTTCCAAGGCTCCCTGGGCAAACTGGTCCACAGGATGAAACGAGCATCCTGTGGAGACCGGTGGTTGCAGCAGGGGAGGATTTGGGCGACGGCTGGTGCCCTGCGGAGAGCGGAGCCTGCGCTGCTCAGGGCCGGGGCTGGAGCGGTGGTTTCACCAAGCAGGCTTCCGCAGGCAGGAACGCCGTGCGGCCCCAGGCT
>NW_010519472.1:650-9682 GCF_000687285.1 Phaethon lepturus | reverse complement strand
GCAGGAGTCCGCGAAGCCAGAGCCGTCTGACAGCGTCCGCCCGCGCTGCCCGAGCGCGGCGATACAGCCCGGTTTACGGGCATGAAAAGGTGCTAATCCCGGGCCAGAGCCTGCGACAGCGAGCTGATGAGCCGCAGGCTCACGCGTCACGTTCCTCTCCCCTCGCTCTTTCTGTCCGCGAGCCTACAGCGTAAAGGTCGCCATACGGCCAAATTTCAATTCAGGACGCTGGGGCGAAGAAGTCGGGAAAGCTGCTCCGGGAGATCCGTGTCTATTTCTTTGGATAGCAACAAAAAGATGGGAGAAAACCGGCAAGGGCGACTTCCTGATGCTGCAAAGATTTCTCCTGATTTGTGGCGTCTGAGTTGGGGGGCTGAAAATAAAAACATTTCCGCTTTTAAAAAGGTTGTAAATCATGCTCTGAATGCTCACCATTTACATTTTAAGTGAAATAGGATGTCAAACCATTTTGCTTTATGTTTATTTTCAAATACTGTGCGCTTTACTGTCCACTTTCTCTAGTGCCTGTGCCATTTAAATCATATTGTATATAGCCAAAGATGCAGGGAATATAAATCTCACATGGTGTCTGTATACAGCAATTATTCTTGGGAAATGCAGCCCACCAGCTAGAATTTGCAGTACCTGAGAAATATGCATACAGTGGGCTATGTTATTTCGGCGAAGCTTTGGGTGTGATTCTTACCCACCATAGATTTAAGAGTAAATCCACAGATTTCATTGGTGTGACACAGGTATAAAATGCATGTAAATGAGATCTTTTTATTTTAGAGAGCAAATTTCAGCTGCAGACGCATACAGATGCTGTGTGATAAATACAGTCTCTCAACTGCATATTTAAACAAAGCATTAAAGCATTCACACTTCCTGTTGAAGAAGTATTTTATTTCTTTTCCTTTATTTATACAGCATGGCAGAAAGAGCAGAAATAAATTTCATCCGCTTCTTACTGCCTCATCACCAGCAGAGACACACAGGAACAAGATGAAACGTTGTTCAAATAAAATGTAAATTTAACTTGCATGCCTCGTCCAGTAAAACACTGTGAGACTTGGCGAGGAATAACACAGCGCAATATGGAGAGCTAGACGGGGCCACAGGAGGGATGGACCTGGTTGTGCTCCAGAACTAAACGAACCGAAGTAGTGGGGATATCGGTACACAGGCTTTGGGCTCAGCTCCATACCCAGTGTCCGTGCTGGAAGCACGTGTATCCATTCCCTGAGTCCTGGCGCTAATGAAGTTTGGTTTCTGTTGGAGTTGTGCCTCATTTTTGCTTCGCTCAGTCTATACGAAGGCGAGAGTTCCCACTGGGGCTTTTGCAGTGCAGTGCTATTTGTGAAGTGCTCTCTGGTGTAGGTTCTCTGGCCTTTCGTAAGGCGTGTTTTTGTCAGCTTTTCCACAAACCAGAGGGTTGGCCTCTACTCTGACCTGCCTACAGCTACGGATATCACGGGGATGTGACTCCTGTTGAGACAGCTCTGTCTTTGCTGAAATTGTCCAAGCAGGTGACGAAGCAGTTAGGGATGGAGACGTGGTCAGCGTGACCACCCGAGCCCCTGTTCTGCAGGAACCCATGCCAAACCCAGCAACGCTGGTGGTGCGGGTAGGGCAGGACCTGTGCCCAGTTTGTGCTTTCCGGGCGGAGGAACTCAGTGTGTTCTTAGCAAAAATATTTCTCTACCGGCAGCATAACAAGAGGTTTGCCTTGAAAGTAGAGAGGCCATCTTCCTCTGCCTTCAAGTAGCGCTGCGCTCGGTGAAGGCAGAGAGATCTACATCCTCTGGGCAGCGGGCGCTGGGGAGTGCAGAGCAAGGTGCCCCCTTCGTTCCCAGTGCACCCCAGGTGAAATGGGCCGGGGTGAGGGGCAGCGCCCGTGCCTGCGAAGCTGCACCTGCACTGGAGTCATCCTGGCTACTGTACGAGCCCAATTAATTTGGGGGAGATGAATCCGAGTCATCGGGAATTTGATTTGCAATTACTGCTCTACCTTAATTTGTATGTTTTTCTCACAGTGGAGCTGGAAACTCAGCTAAGAGACAGTACTAGATCCTCCCTGAGCTGCCCTCCTGGTTAATTAAAAGATATTCTCCCCTATAGCTTCTAGCGCAAATCCCATTTACCAGGCTTTCTCCTGGGCAAAGAAAGGCTGAAATTCAAGCTATAAGGCTAAATAGGTCCACATTGTGCTGTGGAAAAAACGCACCAAACAACAACCACCCGACCCCCAAAACGCATCACAATTCAGTTAGCTGCCTAAAAAGCTGCCTTGCTTATTGCTATTGTTATAAAACCTAATAAATGATGGGATTACTTTCTCAGGGTCCTAGAAGCTATCCTGCATGTGGAGAGATTTAGATAGCAGATGAAATCGGGATGTTGGCTCGGCACATGTTCAAATCAGTGGGCACAAGTAAACATACACACACAGCCCTGCCAAGAACCCCCACCCCAAACCCCGAGTGGCGTGCCTTGCGCACGAGGCTGGGGGTTTCTGGTGGGAAGCAAGTCTCATGAAGCCTCCAAAGCATTTGGAGAGCTTGCAGGGCTCTGCTGCTTTGTATCTTTTACCTTTTACCTTCTGTTGCTGAAGAGGCTTGGCTTTGCAGTCACCAGATCCCATGATACTTGTGGAATTTGAACACAGGCACCCTGTACAGTATTCTGCCTTGTATTTTATAGAAGATATTCCTCAGCTTTTTAGTATCAATAGGTCTGGTAGCCCTCAGGATTGAAGCTGGAGTAGAAAAGATTGTTGTCCTGTTTCTGCATTGGACTCAGCGTGTCCGTCCTACTTCCAAATTCCCTGTGACTGAGGAGCAAGTACTTAACCACCGTACAGGTGCACATACTTAAATAAATTTTTGATGTAATTCCATCCAAATTTGTACTTACATTAGCGATGAACTTTTGGTAAACAGCTGATGGTATAAAACTGGGAAGTATGTATGACAGTAGGATAATTCATGAAGCCCCTACTATAAAAATCTTGTTCTTCATCAAAACTAGTAGGTTTTGTTATAGTAATCCTAGGAATCCTCTTGATTTAATCTGTTACATTCTGCAGGCAATGGGTTTGACCTAATGCCCGCATTTTGTTTATAGAAAATAAGCTGTATTAAACTACAGCTCAACCTGCCTTTAACTGGCAGTAAAACACGATTGTCGGAGCAGGCTTCTACTAGAGACAGCATGGCGCGGTGGATGGGACACAGGCGTGACAGTCAGAAAAGGCAGTAGCTCTTCCCGGCTCTGCCATTGACCTGTTGGGCGGCTGGGGCGAGCCTTTTAATCCATTTCTCTTCGCTTTCGTCTATTTAGACTGCAAGGGCTTTGAGGATGAAACGGGCTGTGTGTGCATGTGCAGTGCTGAGCACAACAGGGTCCTGCTCCACGCTGGGACCAATGTACTAAGCCCCACTGCGGTAGAGATGAACCCGGAACGAATCCATGCGGCTCCCTTTCTGTCAGTGGAGCTGCACCAGCCGAGCACCTGGCCCTAAATTTAGCTTAAGACCTGACACACTCTTCAAGTCAAACTGGGACAATCCTGTTCCTGGGTGAGCAGAGAGGAGAAATTCAGAGAGATAACATATTCCACGTCTTTCTCATTATGATTCTTCTCATGCAAGATTATCTTTGATTCTTCCATAGCTTCTCCACACTGGCAGCCAGAGGCTTTAAAACACGTCCGTCATTATCACTGTAATGTATTATTATTATAATAACTTATTCATTCATGTAACGTTTTCCCCACAACAACCTAAGAATCAAAGTGTTTTACACTTTGCAGTATGAAAGCAATCTGAAAGAAGAAATCTGGGTGGGGGGAGGAAAGAGGTTAAAAATACCTAAGTAAATCTGTGAAACTGATTTGAGGTTCACAGTGAAAACTCCAGGTCTAAGTAGAAAGCTACATAATGGTGAGGAGCTGAGGGTAACTGAGAAGGAAACTGTTATGTTGTGTAGTATTAGATGAAAGAGAATTTAGAAGAGACTTTGCCTCATCTCAACCTTGAAGGATGTTCTCCAGGTAGCTCTATGATACACAATACCTCATCTCTAAAATAGGAATCCAGATCTTGTTTCAGCATGTGGACATCTGTGAGCTAAGGTATAGATTTAGCTTGACATAATTAATAAGCATCAAGGCTGATGCCTTAGCAGAATGCCAGTGATACTAACATTTGGAGTTCTCCAGGTCTGTGCTTTTCTCTGCAGCTATCTAAAAAAAAAAACCACAACCCCAAAACAGAAATGGAGACGAATGAAAAGGAGGGACTTGGAGCCGTGTGAGATCAGTGTAAACAGCTGTTAAAGGGAGAAGTGAAACCCAGATGAAACCCTAGTTATGCCCTGGTCCCTTCTCAAGGAGTAAAACTGTCTCACATCTGCATCACTCCAACCAAAGACAGCAAGAGACACTGAAAGAGACTGTAGTGACATCTTGATTTTAGATCTATCCAGACTAGAGAACCCTGAAGCCTTCAATAATTTATTGCTTTCTCCTCTTAATTTCCTTTCCTGCTACGAACACGCACTGTGCCATGTATTTCATGCACAAGGTTTTGCTGAAGGTGATTCTGTTTGTGCAGCTTCTAGATGCAGCCTCTTCCCTTTTTAATTTCAGTGAGGATGTCTCCCAAAAACCTTAGTGGAGTATCGGGAAGGCATGTAAAGATATGACTAAGGAAGATTATGATATCATTCTGGTTAAGTGCAAATGCATTTTATAAAATGCTTTGGCTTCTTGCCAAGAGGAAGTGATAGATCATCTGGCAATTTTATTAATGCATCTTTTCTGTATTGTTCTATATATCCCCATTATTGTCTAGAAATAGACAGCGACCAGCATTATTTTTCTAAATCTTTCCTGTCTCCCCTCAAAGAATCTTATATGGGTTTGGAAAATTGTATCCCAGATTCAAATGATCTTTTCCTTTACGTGTATATCTGAAATCCTTATTTGAATATCTACCCACTGGTTATTGCATAGCATCGTTTTCATAGTTCAACTTCAGCCTGATTCCTCTGCGAGATTAAATTATAACAGCCACCCCCTTGGCATGTATTAACAGGACTATTACGTGTCTAGGAGTTCACCTAGATGTTTTTGAAAGCTGCCATGTTTGCAACTCTAAAATAAGGAAGACGGTTGCGGTGGCCAAGAATTTCCTGGATACCTTCCTAACCAATGTTCATGACAGACGAGAACCAGTTTCTCTGTCACCACCACCTCCCTGATGCATTGTCATCCCTTAGGGTGACCTCCAAGATAAAGAGAAATGGCTGGCCTATAAAGTTTGTCTCTTTGGATGCTTGCTTGCTCTCAAGAGTTTTATCCTTCTCTTCTGCCCTGACTTCCTTCCACCAGGAGTTCAGTGCCTTTTCTGGTGGGACGGGAGGCAGTTTATCCTTCGTAAGTCTAGCATGAAAGGTCTGTCTATAAAACATGGTGTCCAGCAATGCAGAATGAACCACGGTGTCCTTGTGTTCTGAAGGCCACGTGGTGTTTTTGCCACAGGAATAGATATAGGGCTAATTACAGTATTGGGGAAATGCCGAGAGACTAGTCAAATACAAAATATTCGATTCATTTAATATTCCTGATGAACAGGCAAATTACTCTAATCACATTAGTTATTCTATTCATTTATTAGCTAAGAGTGATTAGTAGTGAATAGCTGTAAGAGGATCTTGCAGGTGCAAAAATTAGGCATCTATGGTTTCATGATGTTTATTTTCAGCTGAAGATAATTGTCTCTTTAGTTCATCTCAGACATACATACACACTGACACACACAGATACACTCCCTTTTGTCCAGGCATGGGGGGAAAAAAGGTAGATGGAAACGGGGCTGGCACACAGGTGTGGAGAGATAAGGACAATTCACTGCAGAATGTAACGGGATTTATTTAGAAACAGTTGGGAAGAGATTTCCCAAAGATTATGCCAAGGGAACGCAAAGGGATTTGGATCTCTGGTTCCCACAGAGCACACCGCTGACGCCATTCGAAGCACCGCGCTCTACTACATCCACGCTTGATTTGATTGCACTAGCGAGTCGCCGCTTGGCTTTGTCTGCAGCACAAACAGGGCGCAGGTCCCTTGCGTGACAGTGGCACTGCCGTGCTGCTCCATTTTCACCGACCCTCACAGGTCGCCAGATACTCTCTTGCGTTGCTCCTCACGGACTCAATGCATACGCCGCCCGTGTGTAAACTCGTGGTGGCTAATTTACAAATAACACACAAGTCTGAAACTTTTCCTTTCTTAGCAATTACAGCAGTATGCGTGGATGACTCCAACAGACGAGGAAGAGAAGCTAAACCGTCTGCAAGTCTGCCCGAAACAACTTCAATTCAAAAAGTCCAAAAAATATTTGTAAGAAAACCCCATCATTGTGCTTACCCAGCTCTTCCTGGGATGGACAGTTGAGCACTAACAGACACCTCCAGCGGGGGACAGGTAACGGGGCGGCTGAGAAAAGCAGTGGGACTGGCTGCAGGTGGTGTGAGAGACAGGTGGAGGGGAATTTCTGCATACTTAAACTTTGGCCCTCATGCTGGCATCGTTGCCTTGGGACTCATCTCTCAGTTCATACTTGGTGGCTTGATGGATTTCGTTAGGGCTCTGCACCAGTTTGTCTCCAGGCATTAAACTGCAAGATCAGAGTCTGGATTGCAAGCAAGGCATTTCACTTTATTTCACCGCATGAAAATCAATGGGCGATAGTATTTGGACAGTAAATTGACAATAGTATTTACTTCCATACTGCATGCAGCATTACCAGGTTGCATTAATTTAACGTTCTCATGCATTTTCAGGATGTTATGCCAAGCAAAAGGCTGAGCTGTCATTACATTTTTATGAAGCCCATGCAGTTTCTAACAGCTTAGAAAAAAGAATTTTAAAAAAATTGATCAAATATCTCATTTTTCTAAGAGATTCTGTTCCTCTGGATTTCCCTGAGCTGTCAGCTTTCATTGACATGATCTGATTGATGCTGTTTGCCACATTAAGAAACATCGGAAGCTAATCTGTTTTAATCCCATTCTCTGTTTTTAATATAATACTCTTGAAGGGAACTGAAGGTTATTACTTATTTTAAATAGCTTAAATATTTGTGTCAAAACATTGTCCTGAAAGGTTCAAATCCAGCCTTTGCCACAAGGCTGGGGGGCGGGGGGAAGAAAACCCCCAAACCACCAATGTTGAGACCATTTGGAATGATCTAATCCATGCTTCAAATCCCTTTGTTCTCCTGTTCCCTTGCAGTGTTGGAGAGTTTGAGCTGAATGCTGTTTATTAGATTGTTAGAGGGTGTGCTGGCTGCTAAGTCTCGTTTCAAAGATTTTCTTCTGTAGGCTGTTTTGGGAGGCTGCATTTTTCAAACTCGCAATTTGCTCCCATTTTGGATGAGAACTGCCATATCACAAGTCATTTTCTACGGCAAGGACTACGAATCGGTCACTGCGCTGCAGGGAACGCTCCGTTATATTAAACTTGTACCTTTTTTTCTGGGGGAGAAAGCCATGGTTTTCCGAGGCTTTAGAACCAGTATTTGGGGGGGATTGGAAAAAACAGTCCTCAGGTAATGAGAGTTGTACATTATCTTAGAGGAATCATTTATCTCTATGCCAGTTGTTTAGCTGGGTTTGCCAAGCTTGAAAATTTAGATTTATTGGTGCCAGAAATAGGAATGGAAGCATTTAATGGGCTTGTGCTCTATGGAGGTGACAAGGAAAAGCAAAGGAAAGTCAGGAGGTGGCTGCAAGGGTGGCTGGAATTGTGCATCAATGACCTTTTTTTTTTTTATTTTTTAAAGAATAAATTCTGATTGCTGAAAGAAAATTCAATTTTTAGGAAAATGCAAGTTGTAAGATGCTGGATACGCTACAGGCAAAACTTGTCAGAATTCCAGCATTTCATCAGGGAATCGATGTCATGACTTTCAATTCCTGACAAAACCCTGCATTTGGACTTTAAAGCCGCACATTTCTGTGTTTAACCTATATTGTAGCGTTTTGCTGTGACCGGTCGGCCTGAATCAAACACTGACATTTCATGAAGCACAGCTTTGACTTTCCTCTAGTCACCCGGTACTGCCTCCACCTTTGCTGCGGTGCACCCAGGGAATAACCAGGGCTCTTCTGCTGAGGAACCGGCCCTGTGCAGGCACCAAAATGCTGCGTCCCCTCCTTCAGAGAGCGGCGGAGGGCCGGGGGCTCCACTGCTGGCGCGGGCAATGGCCCTCCCCTCCCGCGCACCAAGGTGGAGGTGGGCAGTTAATCTCGGGGCGGGGGGGGGAGCTTTTTTAGCAGACCAGAGATGCAGAACCAACCCGCATGTGCACGAGGGCCAGGGGTTGTGTGCGAGCACGGTCCCAACAGCCGGTGCCTTTGTCAGGGCTCAGTTCCTTTTACCCCCCTCGGTAAGCCTCCACGCGCAGAACTGCTCCGCAGCCCAGCTCCTCGGCTGCTGCCAGACGAGGTGCCCCTCCGTTTCCAAAAGTGCTGGGCTCAAGATGGCCCCCGTAGCATATGCACGTTTGCTTGTGCTTGTGTTTCACTAGTGATGCTGTTGTTTACACTACATGCTAAAACAGGGCTTGCACTGGCTTCGCAGGAGCAGATGTGAAGCATAATCTTGGACGCTTTCCCAGCCCTCGCTCAGAGCGTCCAAGTGCTCAGTATTTCCTGCACGAAGCAAGTCTAGTCTGACACAATGCCAGCTGCACTAAATGTGCTTTCGGAGTGAATGCTCAGCGTCTGGGTGGCTGATAGCTCTCATACAAAACCAGCGTTTTCAGTCGGTCCCATTTCTAGCTCATTTGCTTCCCGCGCAGCTGAACCTCAAGCGTGGCGGTGCTACTTTTGCCGCCTTGGCAAATGTCGGTGTTGCTCCTGCACGGAGTTACCTCCGAGCAGGATCGTGATGTAGCAGGCAGCAGTGGTCAAAACAGGTCCCTCGTGCCCAAAGCCTTCCCCGCGCACCTGCTGCTGCCACA
>NW_010519472.1:0-619 GCF_000687285.1 Phaethon lepturus | reverse complement strand
AACGAGGCCCCCCGTGCCCAAGCCCTCCCCCGCGCCCCTGCTGCTGCCGCACGTACCGAAGCGGCTGCCGCTGCTTTCCCCGGACCTGCCGTGGTCCAGCACGACCTCGCAGGTTGTTCCTGACTCTGGCTTTCTGGAGCAAGCTGTCCTCACAGAGGCACGAACTTTGGTCCAAAGAAAAGGGTTTCTCTGGCCCCGGTCACCTGCTTTTGATTATGTCTTCAGATTTAGAGCTAAGAAATACACGTGCATTTATGGTTTGTGTAGATCAAGCAGAGCGGTGAACATTTAGTTCCTTCCTGCCAAGTTTTTCATTTGCTATAGTACATAGTCCACTTAAGAGCTACAATCTGGTTGCTTCATTCGCTTTCAAATTTGGTTTCCATTTGTTCCTCCAAGACATTTGTGTAAGTGGCAGCATCTGTCTTATGTTTGTGCTATTCACACTGAATTTCCAAATGGACATTTCAAATGGGTGCAAGATGCTACTCTGGCTCGAAAATCAGACTTGTCCAGGCTGTGCTTGACTTATTAGATGTTAAATAGGCTCAGTTTTGATGTGGGGGTAGGCGGAAGACCTCCGGAGCAGCACTACAGCCTCCGTAAGGAGTGCTTCTCC
>NW_010519471.1:0-2024 GCF_000687285.1 Phaethon lepturus | reverse complement strand
AGAATAGAACAGTGAGAATCAATTCAGAAAATATTTCATACATGTTATTTTGCACAATGTCTAAAGCCAAACTTCAGTTTTAATTTTCTTAAATCATATCATGCTTATGATGTTATGGGAGAAAGTGTGTCTGACCGAAAGTGTTCAGGTGGGTGCCAACTATTACATCCTTTTCCAAAGTGTCTTTTTTATTATAAAGCTGCATCTTAGCTGGATCTTCTAACTATATGGAGATTTACCTTATACAAATACTATGCTTCATCTTCTTAGTTGCATCCACTTTTGGATTTAGTCAAGTAGTGTTTGATTTTTCTCGTATGAGAAATCTGTGGGCACTTAACTAGAGCTATGGGAACTAGCAAAAAAACTAATAAGAAAACAAAAACCAAACGAATGAGAACATATCTTAACATTTGCTCATCCATTTCTATCAGAGAGTACAATAAAAGGGAGAAATGAACACATGAAGCATTAAACCAGATTTACGCAGGAAGCTTTTGAAGCTTCCATCACTGAAGAGCTTTAAGAACAAATTAGACAAACTTCAGCCAGGAGTGTTAGCCTGCTTTGGAGCACAAGAATTCCCTTGGTGATCTCTGCCCTATTTTCCTGCGATTTCTAGAATATACCCATTTACAAATGGCTAGGTTATTTAGGATCTCTTAAAAAAAGTAAAAAGCTTACAACGAGTATACAAAACTCGGTAGACCTTTTTTAAAAAGAATTCTTCCCCGCCCCTTCATGTTAGTTTATTCTCTTAATTAAAAAAATTCAGGATTCCCATTAATTTCTGAGATCTTTAAACAAGTATATGACTTTGTACCTCATATTCTGATAATAATTGATCTATGTCACACGAAGGAATCTGCATTAACTCTTCAGTTCTCTTTATATTGACTTTCGTATTCTTCATACGTTATAGGGCATGTTCCTTGTTTTGAGAAAATGGCTTTTCCCATAAATAGCTTATACTCGAGAACAGTTCATTCTTATTACTTCAGTCTAATTTTGTTGTCATTTCCAGGTCTTTCCATGACATTGTCTTCGTCTGGGATGATCTCCTGTATTTTATTAGATTTTAGCAGCTTTGAGGTGAATCAAAGAGAGAGTGAATTATTTCAGCGAAACCTGACAAAAGTGTATGAGCTGCCAAAAATTATTTGCATTTTTTAAGAAATGGGACAAACAGGTTTCAAAAAGCTCCTGCTGTTGCAGCAGGATATAGTCACGTAACACTAGAAGACTCTGTTTATGAGTATTCAGCTCACAGATGAAGCAGCATGAGCAAGAACGGGGCACAGATGAAAAAGTGCTGACAGACGGCAGGTATACCAACTTAATGGTATACCTCCACATAATGGGGAGACAGAACTGATATTAATTCATGTCTGTCTGTGTGAGGCTGTGAATGTTTTATTTTTCTAGCCCTTTACTTCTAGTGCACTTCATAATGACATACAATTTTTTTAAATAACCTTGATTATTGAGGGCAAAAAAAGCACAGCCACTAGCATGCTATGAACTTAAATCATGTACACCCCATGCTAACAAGTGTGTTTGTATGAAAAGCAACTCAAGAACATCTCAACTATTTAATGTCACTTTCAAATTCCGGTTCAACATTTCAACAGTTCAAAATTCCAATTCTGAGGAGCCTTAGCTAAACATCTACATATGCTGCTACTAGGTACATTTCTTCTTGTTTTGTTACAGTTTATAGCAAAAAAAATATTTTCCTTCTCTTTGTCCATCAGTTCTTTGTAAATAAACTTCTCTTAGCCATCCTATTTGTATGAAAATGTTTATCAAGCATTTTGAATTTATAATACCTGTCTGCATAGGTTTTGTAGCTACTCAAATTGATGCAGTCGAAATCCAAGCTTCACTTAAATAGAATAATGACAGAAGACAGCATGATTTGATTCTGATTCTTTCCCTGGATTTTCATGAGAAATAGGAATTTGGAGGGTCAAGATGACTAGCAACTTTTATATATATATACATTTTATATGTATATACAGTAT
>NW_010519470.1:0-19826 GCF_000687285.1 Phaethon lepturus | reverse complement strand
CTTGAAAGGTCCCTTCCACCCCAAAGATTCTGTGTTTCACAGGGCCCAGGCACCCCACGCTGAAAGACATCTCCCCACTTGGCTGGTGTGTGGAGGACCACACTTAGGAGAAAAAAAACCCTGTGGAGCACACACAAAAACCCACAGGACACAGTTAATTCACCATTACTTTTCCCAGAATATACAGTCATGGCAGAAGGTATGGAAATTAATTCTTTATTCATTTTTTAAAGTCAGCAATGTAACATGAGGCATTTAAACACAAAACTAAGCCTGAGTGCATCTGTTAGCCTGTTGTACAGGGTAAGACAATTTTTCTTTCACTGAACAGAATGCTTCAGTAGAAGTGGAAAAAGCTCTGCCACCTCTCCCACCAAAACTAAGGAATGTATCTCCAATTACAGCACAAAGAGCAAGAAAGAAAATTATTTTATCTGAGGCCACACAAGTATCTCCTATGCAAGACAACAATAGCCTTATTCAGAAGAAAATGTGTGACAGAATTGGGTGTAGACCATATTGGTATTTGTGCCTTCAAATACTAACCTCAGTCTGATGCCTTTCAAACAGGATTATATACCAACAGCTAAACAGAAAAAATAATTGCTAAGCCAAAAAAGAACATTTTTGTAGTGAAAACAACACTCAGCTTAACAGGCAGTGTGTAGGGTCTGGGGGAAGAGAAGTCTCTTCCAGAGGTTGGCGTGGCAGTCCAAGTCAGGCATAGGCACAAAACCTGGCCCCTCTAACAGAAGCGTTACACAGGGCTCCGACCAGCCAGCGCTGGTGAGATTTGGTGAGCTACGCCAGTCCAAGGCAACCCTGTCTAAGGCATCAGGTGGTGCTGACGAGATGCATTTTTAGGGACAGGTCATTCCTTAAAAGGCACAGTTCTAATGACATCACTTTATCCAGAGGAAGGGTTTGTAATATAACTCCCACAAGTCAAGGAAGACAGACCAAGAATACAGGGCTGGCCTGTAACCAGGGCAGCAAGAGTTTTTTTCTGATGTCACCAGTGACATCTTCCCTACCTACAGATCTATAGGCAACGTATATATAAAGTGCAGCAAAGCTGTTAATGCTCCACACTAACAGAGGGCAAGTTAAGATCTAAACATGCTTGTATTTTAGATGATTGATTTCTTTGTGTTTTAATTACCTTGCAAAAACTGACGCAAGCCTACATTCTGCACTCTCCACGTATTGATGAGATTAATTTTTCCCTGTGCAGCCTCTGACATTCTGCATCCGAGTTTGCTTCAGTTGGTAAGTTTGCTGGTGCAAAACAGCAAGGGGACAGCTTGTCAGGAAGCAACTTAGATTTTATATATTTCATTGCAGCATTCTGTTTAAGATGGGCTTTACTAGCCCAATTAGTAGACGGATGGGTGCTCAAGGCATAAAAGCATATCAAAAGGGTCAACCGGAATGGCCATTATCTAACCAGAGCATTAACTAACCTAAGTCAATACTCATATTAATATGATTAATAAGATATTTTGGAAAAATTAAAAAGAAAGAAATCCTTATGATCAGCTGCTTCCCATTACCCAGGCAGTACACCAGGCATCCTTTAATCCTCCCCACCACAGAGTCTGAGCAGAACTTTCCTATAGTCTCCTGAGCAGTCTCCCTAGAGAGAAAGGGGGGAAAAAAAAGATCACAAGTAGTTTTACAGCTCCATACAAGGCTGCATTCTTTCCAGCATATATGGTTTGTTGTAGGGTTTGTATCCTCTTTGACAATTTAGGAACTAAGAACATTTAGGAACATTTTCAGTACATAAATGTAAAGTCTCCTTAATTCCAGCTCCTCTAAAATATGCAATAGGTGTCAAATGGGGGCCTGTGTCCTTTAAGCTGCTTAGTAAATCCAGCTCTTTGTTTCTAACACTGAAAAGCTTACCTTAATGAAGGAGTAGAGCGATTTCCCATACATGGTCAGGAATTCCCTTCTGATATCCAGCATATCTATTTCAGAGCGGGACACCATCACTCGGATCAGCGTGTTGTCATCTGTTCCCAAGCCCTAAAGAGAGAAACCAACCATGTACAACTACAAAGCCTTTTGGATATATCAGTGACAGACACAAAGGTTTTATCACTTGGTCTTCTGTGGGATGTGTTCCTAATCAGAGCATTTTTGCATTAGTGGAGTGATCCACTAGCAGCTCGCTGCCAGGTAAGAATATTGCTCTGAGCTTCCTGAGGGAAGAGAGGTCCATATAAAAGCTCAGACTTCGTTTCCCCCCCCCCAGTTAATGGCATAGTTTATCTAATGATTGCTGTCATACTACTGACTCGAGCATGGAAAGGCAACAGGGAAATAAAAAATAACAATCATTTCACACCAAAACCTCTTTACCTTCATGGATTTATACAATCTTTCAGCAAAATATGCAGGTTTATTTCGCATGCATTTTACTGTAAGGGAAACAAGAACATGAGAATTAAGGTCAATAAAAACTGAAGGAGAAGGTCTTCCAAACCTTTACAACACTTTCTCAGTGAAGGTGTTTATTCTGTAAAGATGCAATGCGGGGTCAACAAACAGCAGATGTCCATAGTGACCGACCTGCTGTAAATTGATGTCTCTGTGCCCAGTGCCCAGTAATATTTTCTTTAGCACTTCCTGACAGCAAATGTAAGCTACCAAAGCGTCACTTGGGAAAGTAAACAATATCATAAAGTACAGAGCTTTTTCACCCAATTGTATCTGCAAAGAGTAAAACACTATGGCTTGCAAACAGTATCTGCCTCCTGAAGCTGTATAAACAGCCAGCCAGAGCAAGATACAATATCTCCATTTATTTAATTACTGTGTAGACAAAGTTTAAAAGCAGGGCACTCACCCACAGCTAACAAAGCATCTTCGAGGTCTCCTGACATCTCGGATTTAATGCTGTCTGTTATGTCCTTATTAGCAATCCCTCTGTATGCATCAAAAACTAGGAGGAAGAGTCAGTGATAAAAAGAGCGAGTGAGATGCTTCAGGGCATACAATGTGTAAGCCACCAAGGATCACTTTGCAAGATCAAGCTTCTCATACTCTGCATGAATATGGTACCATTGCTGTGACATTATAAGCTAAATCAGGGCTGTCCCACAGAAATAATTCATTTTAATTATGAACTGTCTTGCTAATTGGCCCACCACTGCTGCTAGCATTTTCAAGAACTGATAGATAATGATGGCAGTTTAAATGCCTAGCTTCTTTTCCCTCTCTGCCCCAATGGGAGTCACACTTCATTATCGCCAATTTACAGGCTGGAGCAAGCTGCACTGATGTTTTTCTCAAGTCCCTTTTTGTCTCAGGAGGGAATAAAATGGTCTTAAAGAATTAAATGCGACTGGGCTCTAGGATACCTGCCGTCTCAGGAAAAGTTCACAATCAGTTAATGAACAAGTACAAAGCTCCTACAAAAGTATTGTGCTCAAACAAGGAAAAATATCCAGGACATCATGGAGGGTCCTACCTCTTAATAGGTGGCATCTGTTCCGTGTACAGAGGATGGCCATAAATTGAACCTCATCTGTTCCCCATTTCTTCTCCCCAGCTTCATACAGGCACTTGAAGACATTATGAACAGACAAAGTAAGGCTAATTGAGAAGATCAGGTGCACATAACACGAGACTTTTACTTCCTTGGTGCTTGAGGACTGCTGACCTGTGGTTTGTCTAGAGCACAGATACTTTCCAACAAATACTAACCAAGCACAGCAACTCTCAACCGAAATGTCATCTCCCCTCCCCAAATACCCAGCCTGTCTAGAGATCTCTCATCACAGAGTTGCAAAGGAGGCTAGAACGATTACACCCATTTCACCTGTGGAGTCAGAACAGTGAAGAGGCTTATCTAAGGGTCAAAACTGAGACTAGAGCCCAGGTCTCCACCTAGGGTGCTGCTGTCTAGCATAGCTTCAGGCTTACTGTTCTACCTTGAAAATAATGAAGTCTAGAAAAAGCAGGGATTCACCCTGCATCACATGTACAAGAACAGGCAATTCTTGCAAGGAAGCAAATTGCTACACACCTGAGCATCTTGCTGAGCAAGGGCTTCATCCACATACATTCCTTCATCTCTGTTTCCCTGCAGAGACACAAGGATGAACAACTCATTTCACCAGAGCAACTAATGGAAGCAAGTCCTGCAAATCCCCCATTCAAAACCAGTTACTGGAGATGCATAATGGGATCCTTAAAATTGAACAGTAGCTTACAAATACAGCAAAATATGGCTCAGATGTGATTTGTACTTTCAAAAAATGAGAGCAATCCACTTAACTGGGCCAGTTTAAAAAAAGCACATGGTGTTAATGCACGGCCAGAGTCAGACTCCTCTCCCTGGAGAAGCTGAGTGTGAAATACAGGTGAGGTGAAATGCAAGGTAAGTGAAATAAAAGTTGGTCTGAAACACCTCATCACTGATGTGAGCCCCATTTCCCTTAGCTTGGATTTACCGTTGCGAGGGACACGAGGACTCTTCGAAACATAGAAGACGTGTCAGAGACAATGTCCTCCTCGAGGGTACGGCCATATTCTAGGAAGAGCACACAACGACATCTGTTAGTAATAGGTCCACCACCTGGACAGTGTCCACAGCATTTGTCAGCTGTAAGCTAGGTAAGTATATAACTGTGCTTAGGGCTCTAAACATCATCATAGCAGTCCAGCCATCATATTTAGTCCTACAGAGCAAAATTAAGCAGCACAGCCAGTATAAAACTGGCAATAGATCCACAGATGGACAGACATCCAACTGATAGACATTACCCCATTCCATTTTATTTACACCGATTCAATTTCTGGGTGAAATTCTACCCCCTGAGGCTGTTAACAGTCCTGCTGTTGACACCTGTTTAACTCGGAGGTTCTCTTTGGACAAATAGCAATAGTTGTATTGGCTGATTTGTCACATTTAAAGGCTAACAGACCGCTCTCCTTCCTCTTCGCATGTCGTGCATACACACAAGTGAGTTTTCAGTCAGTATGATAAAGGCTTGCTGTTTGCACTACTTACGAAGTTTGTAGTTCTCATTAATGCGCCGAATCTCTTCGTTTGTGCGAGAAGCCAGAATTTCAATCAGGCAACCTTCATCTGTTCCTGCACCCTAGGGAATTGCAAAGACAAGATCCAAGATTATAATGACAACTGTTTTGATGTGTAACTAGGATTTTTTTTTAAATTATATATGTTAATAATATGAAATTAACAATAAATGTATAATTGTGCTATATCGTGCTAAACTGACCGGAACTTAAGTAACAAAAAAAGGAAGATTTCCGAACCTTCATAGCCCTCCTCAGTTCATGCACGTCGTACATGGTGGTAGGAGTCATCATACCAATGATCACCCTTTCAAAGTTCCCACTCAGCTCAGACTTCAAGTCATCAATCAAATCCTAGAAGACGGAGAGAGAAGAAAGGAGTTGGGAGAAGATACGGCCTTTGAGAACAGAAAGAACTCACTCATCACTTTTCTTCATGTTCCAACCCTCCTTGGATGAACAGTTGCTCTGAAGTGAACAAGACCAAAATAAACTTGGCCAGGGAAAGCTTGTGCTAATCTTACTGTCGTGGAGGCTAGGATGTTGTTCACATTTCACCCAAGCGATATAACCCAAAAATTGCCTGCATCTCCCAGTTAAAGCCACAGCCACTAATCTCTGAAGACCACCTACCCTGCCAATACTGCTTTTATAGGTGATCAGAACTTGCTGACGTTGGGAAACGTTTAGTTTGGTCAAGATCTCGATGATGGCATCTTCATCCGTGCCTGGAAGAAACCAATGGAAACCAGTCAGGCTGCTTGCACAAGAACCAGAAGCATGCTCTGGTCCTGTCCAGAGTGTGCCATTAGCCATCTTCTGTTCCTTACACAACCTGGTGCTCAACAGCACTGGGGATGAGATGAACATACAGAAGTGCCTCAACTCAGCCAGCGGCATGGCACTACCACACTGCAGGAGAGACAAGAGCCTGACTAAGGATGTTTTTGTGGCCAAGACGTGGATTTCAAGTTGGGTTCCAGTCTCAGTCTGATCCAGTCACTCAGTTCCCGTCAGTGCCCTCACAGGGCAGTGGGGCAATGCAAATGGCTAAACTTCCCCTCTAACAAACCGCCAGACAAAACATTCCCAATACTCGGGGGAAAAAAAGGGTTTAACAGTGGAGGGAGACCAACTTACCAAATCCCTTCATAGCCTTCCTTAGCGCCTGTGCTTCTTGCTCAGCACTGAAACTTGAGACCCCCTTGATTGTTGCCTAAGCCCACAGAAGAGGAGTTATACCAAAGGCAGGTCAAAGTGATACATACATACATACAGTAGAGTTGTATTAAAAAAAATAATTCAAAAGATGGAAACACAGTGATAAAGTCCACCCACCAAACATGAATGATTTTACATCAGGCTTCCCTCCTATCCTAAAGAGAAACAGTTTCTTCTAGAGGGACTTCCCAGCCACATAAGCTTACTTCTTAAAGTAAGCCATAGGGACACAACTAAAAGAAGAAAATATCTTCATATAGCTGCCCATGGAGTACCTCATTTCCAATTAAATAATGGCAGGCAGCCCAACACCTCTGTTCAGTCCAGCTGGGGCTTCTTCCCAGCAGTTTTCCAAGTAAATCATAGATTAAGCTATTCCCGAAGCCCTATTCCTGACTTCTCTAAGAGCAGCCACGGACCATCACTCTGTAAAATAATGCATCAGGAAGCGCAATGTTTTGCTCAAAGCAGTGATTTACAAACAGGTTTCTCCTGTCTCTTGTCCAGTGCCATTTCTCTGGGACTACACTGTCTCTTACAAAGCTCTCCCTGTTCCCATGAAAATCATCAGCAAAACACTGCTTAACATTTGTGTAGGTTAAGCTTTCTGAAATGGGCACAGCAATAACTACCATATAAATGGATACCTTGCAGATTGAACCTATAAAGAATAATATGCCCAGGAAGTTTATGCTCTTTGAACTAACACCTGATTGAATTTTCCATTAACTCCCCAAATGGAAAAGCCCATATGTGTGGGTCATTCTCCTCCTAGTATGAGGAAGCAGAGAGAAGCGGTAAACTCCCCCCCGTAAAGGGACAATGACAGTGTTCTTCCTGCTGTGTCCTTATCTGAGCTACACTCCCCACGTTTATCTGATCGAATGCTTCGCACGGCATGGTACAGAAAACATGCACACTCACCATCGTTCCTGTATTTGGTCAATCTGTTATTGTCTGAGTCCCCAGGCAGTTAGACAACTGTAATAAAAACCAGAGGAAGTGTTAGTTTTCTAGCAAATAATTAATAGAATATACCTACCCTTGTCATTTAATGGGGCTGGTTAAGTAACCATCTAATTTCTCTGAGGCCAAGCAACACTTGAACAGCCCTACTGAACACCCATTGCAGCATCCCTGAGTTTCCAGTCCTGCTTCGTACCCAACGAAGAAAGATTGGTTTGCAACAGCATATGGCCGGGGCATTCACCCTGGTTCAAAGAGGGATGTGGTGCACAAGCAGATGATTAGCACTAGTAATTTAAGAAATTTCTTTTCTATTGTTAGCGTGACAGCCTGGCTGAGGCTACAAGGAGAAGCAGACAATGTTGTCCTGGGAGCAAAGAAAATAGACTTGATTCCATGCCCTTCAAAACACACGCTTTGACCTTGCCAGATGAGAGCCTGATGGTGAATTAGGGTGAGGGTTCCTGCACAGTCCTAACTGCCCGCACAGATGCTCCCTGGGAGGCAGAGACAGCATCGAGGTGTAGATGAGCACGCAAAGGATAACCTCACTCAAAGACTGGGACAGTTGAATTATTGTCCCTGTTACTTAAAATCTGCCGTATTCAACATCTCCTCAGGTTGGTGCAATGTGTAATTCTGTGTACAACTGCAGTTTTAACTGACTGTTAAAACTCTCAAGAAACAAAGCTTGTTTGCCATTTTCCCAGGGTTTATTTTTTCTGCTCCTAATTTTGGTTTCATGCATAGGGCCTATACATGAACAAACACAAAGTATTTTCCCATATGCCTGGTCAGTTGACCGGATGACAGGTACTAGGACAAGGTTCGCTTCCCTGTAGCTCAAGTTCAACACAGCATGAGCTGAGGTTCTCACATCAAAGCCCTTAAGTAGAAGCAGTGATGCCAGCAGCTGACGACATCTCTCCCTAATCCCGCTCATGGTGCTTAATCACTGCTATCAGTGAGCCCGGACAGTTGTGCAAGAACAGGAGTGTCTTTGTTCACGCTTCACATGACTCTTACAAATCTGGAATACCATCGGAGGATGCTGTTCAGGCAAGTTAACTTTCAGTCTGACATTTGCCACAGATGTGTTACAGGCACTCCTGAATGCCCTCCAGGTCATGTGTATGTTATTACAACCTCTGCAATCAGGCAACATATGGAAAATTGTTAGTATTGCGTTTGCTTTCTTTCATTTGATTATGGATTTCAGTGGTCAAATTATGACCTACACCTCAGAAAAGTCATCTTTGCTCTTCTCTAATCTTTTACAGAAATATAAAGCCAACTTTTTTATTTGCTTTAACCAGACACTAAATAATGGCTTCGAATGTCACATATGTTTTTCTGATGCAGTTTTGTCATTCAGTTGGTTTGTACACAAAAGCAGGAATATTAGACAGGCTGGTTCAACAAGTCGGTTAGAGGGCAAAAGAAAGAACAATAAACAAGGAAAAGGGGGTGGGAGACAGGAAAATTCGGAGTGCAAATGAGCTGGCAGAAAAAAAGCAAAAGTTGAGGAAAGGATGAATCCAGGAAACTGGATTCAGGGCAAAGGCTCCTGAAATATCAAATTACAACAGAAATGTCACATTGAATATTGACTGTAAAATTCCGATTTCATCATCCATCTTAAACGTCACTGGGAATATAAAGAGTAGAGCACCGCAGAAGGCAGCAGTGCTAACCCCAGTGTGCGCTCTGCGGACACTGGTTTGTTCCCAGTGTATTTCTGTGTGTGCTGCCACAAGACATGAACCGCTGACGTTACAGGTGGAAGCGCTTGGCAGTTCAACCGGGTTAGAATCATAGAACCATAGAATAGTTTGGGTGGGACCTTTCAAGGCCATCTAGCCCAATCCCCCCCAGTGCCCAGGGACATCCCCAACCAGAGCAGGGTGCTCAGAGCCCCGTCCAGCCTGACCTGGGGTGTTCCCAGGGATGGGGCATCCACCACCTCTCTGGGCAACCCGGGACGGGGTTTCACCACCCTCATTGTCAAAAATTTCTTCCTTCTATCTAGTCTAAATCTGCCCTCTTTTAGTTTAAAACCATCACCCCTTGTCGTATCGCAACAGGCTCCGCTAAAAGGTTCTCCATCAATGGTCCCTGCCCCTGTAACCCTCCTGCTCCCTTTCACAGGTGAAGGTGTCTCCATGAACTGCTCCGGCTGGGGCGTTAGATGAGTAAAACCCTGCTAGCCACCCCCTTTGCTAGTACAGAGAGAAAGGGATTGCTCAGTCAGCTTTGCCAGCACTCTGCAGCTTAACACCATTCCTGGCCCGCAGCGCAAACGGGGAAAAACAGCTTCAGGACAGGAGCAACACTTACCTCCGCGTTCTGAAGAATTAAACTGTGCATGCAAAGAGTCAGCTAGCAAGTGCTGTGGTACCCTGGCTAATGCCCTGATGTTACTTGTTTCATCCCAGAATAAAGGCCTGAGCTTGCTGATAAAGTAAACCTGGCTTAGAACTGGCCCAAAACACTGCGGCGAAATGACAGAGTGCAGGTGTACGAGGCATCCCTCTCATTATTCAAATTTTTTCCATGATGACCTTTTCCTGGCAGGCTTTATCAGCTAATCAGGCAGCTATAAGTCCACACCAACGTCCTTTAAAAGCTGAATCCAGAATAAACTTAATTTATCAGAAAACAGCCAAAATCATCGTGTATGCTGGCCAATTCAAATCTAGGCTCGCTCTGAATCACGTTTCCCTGACTGTGCACAGAGCACACGCCGCTCCCAGCAAGCAAAGCTCCCGACAGCTTAACAGGGTATAAACACAGGTTTTTTTCTCCCAAGTTTGAACTCACAGACGTGTTGCCAGTCCTACACCTAGGATCTGGAGTGGAAAACCGCCGTTTTGCCACCCATCCCCTTGCAAGGCAAACACTGGACTTGTTTGACTAGTTCCTTCATTTGGTGCACGTTACTCGAACAGAAACCCACACCCTGCGACAGAGCAGCTTCGCCGTGGCTCTGCCAGCGCCAGCCGTTCCCAGTGTGCTGGAGGCAGCCTGCGCGCTCCACGGCTGCCCGCGCTTCGGGGACGGCGCGCCCCGGCCTAGCTCTGGGGCTCGTAGCAGGGTGGCTGACCCCGATCCCACCACGATTTGCAGCTCCGCAAAGGATCTCCCTCCTGCTGGTGAGCCCCAAGCCAGCCGAAATAGCCCAGCACCTCCCACACGGGGACCCTTGCCTGACCACTGCCCTCAGAAGGAATAAAAATATACAGAAGGAATAAAATTATACTACTGAGTTAGCAGAGCCTCGTACTCCTCCCGTCAGCCTGCGCACCCACCCAAAGCCACTTCACACGCCCCTTGCCATGCCCTCCACCCTCCGGCATCCAGCGGGGAGGACGTGCCAGCTTGGCCACAGCAGAAATAGGAAGCAAAGCCCGCAGTCCTTGTGCCTGGGAAGAGTCAGCCATCTTCCCCCTTCCTCCAACCCGCCTCCCCGCCCTGCCTCACCCCAGGCCAGTGCCCTAATGGCTGCCCCAATGCCTTGGCATCGCGGCCCCCCAAGGGCTGTCCCGCTGCCGCACAGCCGCACTAGCGGCCGCTGCGGTCTGGCAAGCGGGGAGGCTGCTCGGCACCTTCCCAGGCACCTCTAGCCCTACAACCCCTTCCCCGCGCCAGAGGGGACCCCCCAGCGAGTTTGGCACTCACCTGCTGTCCCACGCGGGTGCCTTGGCAGGCACGGGACAGCTTTGCTCGCCTTGCCCGGGGTGGCAAAGTCCCCGCCCTGGAGCAGGGTGGGACTCGCCGGCGCAAAGCAGCTTTCCTCGCGCGCCTGACGGGAAGGCAATCCAGCCCCGCTCCCCTCCTCTGCCCTTCCGTAAGCAGCTGGTTGTAATCCAGAGCCGGGAGAGATCCCAAGGGAGCCTCCCGCGCGTTTAGGAAATGCGCGTTTGGGGTTACACAGAGGCCCTTGCAAGTAAAGGTGGCCTGGCGGGCTCGGATGGCTTCCGCGCTCCCCAGCATTGCCTGGAAAAAGCTCTGGAACAGAGGAGCGCTCTGCCTGCAGCCCAGGCGCACAGCCGGTGCCCGATGTCCCACTGTACACCGCCCTGTAAAAGGGCATACTCGAGGGGGGACTGAGGGGGACGATGGCGTGGGGCGCGACGGCAGCAACAGCCTTGAGCAAGAAGTCCTGTTCTTCCCCCCATGTTGTTTGTGGGGATTTCTTACCTGTATTGTGTCTCCTTTGCTCCCGCAGCATCTCTCCAGGTCTTTAGCATCGTTCCCCCTTGTCTAAGAACGATGCATCACAAACAGCCATGGTTTCTCTAAGAATGGTTATTTTCATAAAGATGATTATTTTTGCCCCAATAAATGGCACCGCCCTAAAGTCTAAACACTTCAGGCAAAGAGACTTCAGTTTCACCCCAGTGTGACACTGCCAGGGTCAGCCTTGGACAAGACCATGAGGCTGACAGAAGGAAATCAACCTTGCAATAATACGTATCTTGTCTTCACTGGGTTTATCCTCAGGGACTTTGGTCTCCTCTGATGCCAAAAGTACAGTTATTATAATGGGTAAATCAACCCTCTCAGGTTCTTTTTTCCAGTTCATATGACAGTTATATTTCATCCCTGTGCCGCTTTGCACATGCTCTTTTGCTGGAAGAAACCTAAATTTAGCATCTGCGATGAATGCAGGCTGTGCTCCAGTGAGCACGTCTGTGCAGCTGGCTTATTATAGCTCCCGCTGCAGCTCCGTCTCCCAAAAACAACCCCGCAGAGGCCAGCCGGCCAGCACCTACTCAGCCCCTGCTGATGCGGGGGGACAATCAACGGAGGGTAACGGGAAAAACAGGGTTCCAGCCACAAGCACTCTCCTTTTCCATTGCAGAGTCTCTTTCCTTGCAAAATCTGGCACGTCATCCCCGCTCAGGATTCCATGTAGACTAGTGGGTATTATCAACAGTCGCTAAGGAACAACTCTTCTCTTTCCTACATCTGCTAAAGTTTCCATTCTCATCCCTTCCTCTCACATGAGCTGTCTCCTGCTCTGGGACCATACCCGCTCATTTTAATCCATCAGCAGGAGAACTGCTGTGTTTCTCCATCTTATTTTGCCTCTGATTTTTTCAGCCTGTGTATTTTCAAAAGATTCATTCTTCTGTTTGCTTTCCAGCCTCTTTAACTCCCGAGGACTGGAAGGCTCTGACACTGAAGTCAGTGGTATATGCAACAGTAGTTATTCTACATCACAAGTTATTAATCTTCTTTGGAAATTGTTTATCCTTTAAATATTATACCAATCTTGCCATTCATGATTTGCATAATTTAACCTTTTCTTCCCCCTGGGAGAGGCTCCAAGTAGGGAGGAATGCTTGAAGATACAAAGGGTTTGTGTTTTTGGCCATTCAGAATTAGTCATGTAAGTGTTGTCCATTTGGAAGCCAGATCCTGACCCAACACACAGTCAAATTCCCTACAATCTCATCTGGTTATGGATGCTGGCTCCATACCCATCCAATTCAGACAATCATGATTATTTGGACCAGAAAGAAAAAAAAAAGAAAGTACAAAAGCTTCTGACCATGCTGAGGGTTAGCCGAGCTTCTCTGGAAGGATGGGGCCTTTAGGGCAATTGTTGTCTGCACCCTGTTGTACCTTACTACAGGAGCTCCTCCCTTCAGGACGGTGAGGGGGGTGTTGCTGTAGGAAAAGTTTCTAATATAAAGTTCAGGAGACAAAGCTTTGTCTCCCCAGGAGCCCTTTATTTGGAGTCTGCTCAGCTTTCAGCATGTTGTCTTCATCTCTTAAAGGGTGGACAGGCTGTGGCTATCCACAAATATCTCCCGCCTGAAGCACTGTCTAGCATAGCTTTGCTGTCCTCACATCAGGAGAGGGACAGTATTGGACAAGCCCACAATTCCCATCAGTGTAGTAAGTGCCACAGTACATTGCTTATCTTTTCACTGATACTTCCTGTTTGTCCCATTATTTTTAAACCCTCCTGTTATAAAGCTCTCCAAATACCCAGACTCTACTCGGTTGCATACCTGCTCTGTATTGCCACTCCATCCTGCTGTTCTCTCATATCTACAAAAGATATAATAAAAATTGAAGGTCACAAAGACAGGGCAATGCGCATTAAATAAATAAATTGAGCTCAAGCAGCCAGCCTGTTAGGAAGGAGGTATTTATTCTAGGTCCCGCAATGAGAACAGAGATGAACCTCTCAGAAAACAGCAGCATTTGTGTTTTTGCCCTAAAGACCTGGCCTTTTAAATCTGCACCTCAAAGAGTAGAGGAGCCCGGTGCTGGAAGGAGATATTTTCAGTGTGTCATTTGATTAGCAGGTACCTGCCTTTAGCTTTAGAGAAACAGCCTCACCTCATTCACTGCGGTCCAAATCCTGGCACTGATGAAGCCATTAGCCAGTCTCCCACAGATTTAAGTGGGGGCCAGAATTGGGGCCTCTGGGTGTTTTGAGGAAGTTCACAAGGGAATGCTCGTTTTTGTACCAAAGCACCAGCAGTTTGCAATTGGCAGCCCCTGAAAATGGCGTTATTCAGCTGTTGCACAAGCGCTGTCAGAGCTGTGTTGCGATGCCGAAGCTCAGACTACTGTCTCCATAGCAGCGGGTAGCAGAGGTTAGGATGGAGGCTGCAAACCAGCACTCGCTTTTCTAAAGCACTCATTTTCATGTGCTTGTAAGCGGGGAAAGAATTCCCACAATCTGCACATGAGTATCAGATTAATCACAAAGTTAACCGCAGATAATAGCACTTGCTGCAGAGATGCAGGGGTACTTTTGACGCTTAGAGCTAAAATGTCTCCTCACCTCCAGCTCAGCACTGTGTAAGATGAAATCTCCATTTCCACAAGTCAGAGGTAGCCTTGGTGTAGAAACCGTGGTGTTTTGGGGAGGCCCCTAGGAAGAGCCAGCCTGAAGCTTTTTGCTATTATTTGAGCAAAGCCCTTTTAAAAAAAGAGAGGAAGGAAGGTGACAAACACACTCCCAGGAATAGGTAAGCAGCGTTTATTTGAGGTGGGAAGACTGAGATATTCCAATTCATGTAAGAAATTAAAGTGTTCTTAGGTCTTCGTTACCTGCCATAACCATTAGAAACACTGTTTTTACACAGTATTACCAGGGGGAAGTGCAGCACTCCACCTCTTAGCAAGCCAGATAGGACTTCGCGAAGCCCCGAGCGTAGCGTACCAGTACTGCTATGCAAGTCAAGGGCGCTCTGGAGAGACCTGGGTTGATTACATAAACATACATGTCACATAAGGCCAAGAAGGAATGGGGGAGCAGAACTGATTTGAGACAATCCCTCTTAACCTAAAGTGCCTTTAAAACAAGAGACCACACAGACATGGTGGTCTACATGCCTTAGAAAATGAACTATAAGGGGAGACAGCAATGAGCAGCTGTATGAAAAAGCCAGGAGTCAAACTCCCCATTTCAAGCGTGCTGCAATTGTAGCATTTTTAAGACAGGGATGCTTGCATGTTCTGCAGGCAGGCACACAAGAGGGGATCCTGGATGCTATTACGGTTTATAACAGTGATGACTACAACAGTGTCTCGGGGGCTACCGCACTCCATGCTTTCCACGCTGCTGTCCCACAGCATATGCTGCATTGACACTGTCTCAGAAACACCCCCACACTCTGCCTTTCTCTTACAGAGAAACTTAAGGCTGCATTTGGCCATCAGCCCGGTCTACCGTTTTCTTGTATTAACTAAAGCTGTAAACAGCGGGGAAGGCAAACAGTCCTGGGCCATTCGTTGGTTGATGGCTTCGTTGGCTGCCCATGTTAACGAATGCCATCCAAAGGGGGACTGCGATCAGCAAGCACCTCTGTACTGGGGTTGTGAAGGCGGTTAGGCTCTTGTGGGGTGACAGTTTTACCTTCAAGCGAGCTCCTTGCAGTCATACAAGTTGTCCCTTGCTCTTGATCCTACGTGTGTTGTCTCACCTTCCACTGTTCAGACTGACCTGGGGAAAACAGGTCTGCGTTAACATCCCCAGCAGAGCTAACGGCGCAGGCTGTGGCAGAGGACATGGGAGTCCCGCACGACCTAGGGTTGCCAGGCCTCGGGAAGCTGTTCCCATTACTTGCTGGGAAGACATCGCCTGGTGTGGATGCCGTGCAATGAGAACTACACCGCTTGTCATGGTAGAGCCCCTTTACATTAAGGACAAGAGATGGGTTAGACCACTGTAATTGCATTCATATTACAGTTTGTACAAATATAATAATTTTGCCTCAAAGAACCCCCCACTATCAAGACTAATTGATACAATTTAAGCCTCGGTCCTTTACGGCATTATCTCTCCATGGAGAGACGTTCAGTCAGGGAAATTCCCAATGCCCCTGGGGAAGCGATCTATTATTTGTGGTACAACCTAAACCCTCCTTCCCCAAAGCTGCAGGCTATGAACTGCTACACCATTGCTTCCAGCAGCCTTAAATGCATTATCAAACCTGGATTTCATTTAATGGGCTTAATGAATGTTTACTTCAATTAACATACATATAGTTCTGAAGAGGAAATGAGTAGCTTTCATTTTTTTCTTCTTAATTTATATCTGCCTTTATGTAGCTTTATCTTACTTAGCTGTTCTGTAATTTGGCTATAACCCAGCTCTAGGGGATGGAAGCAGAGCTATGACTGCCTAGCTCAGGGGGACTTCTAAGAGACACACGTGTATTCATTCCTTCATGGAAATACGATAGACACACACTGGCTGATGCAGTGCTTGGAGTAGGGAAAACACAGGAAGCATCTTAACAGGACATACCTAGTGCTGAAAAGCAACATGAGCAGGGATGCTCTACAGCAGAAGGCAGGCTAGGAGCAAAGGATGACAACAGCACTGCAGGTAAGCATGGAAACAGGACCCAGTCCTACCGTGCCTAAAGGGAGCGAGGGGCAGCAACCAGCTTCATCAACCGCCCAGAGATCGTGAGGCAAAGCGAGCCCACAGCCTGGCTAGGAAACCAGGTTAGACACTAAGAGCCAGCACTGCTTACGGCACGCGTCTGGAGCTCAGCCAGCAAAGTCAAAAGACAGAAGCGCTGCCAGAACTACCCTACAACTACCTCAAAGAAAAAGCAAGTCTCCTGGGCCTGCGCCTAAATGGAGGTCATGGTCGATGAGCGAAGAGTGCTGAGTAGAGGCCCAGGTGAGCCTGCTTGGGGCAACGAAAGCCTGAGGGTACACTCAGCACCTTGACACTAGAAACACAGCTGATAAATCCCTTCTGACTGAGAACCCAATCTGCAAACTTCTCTTAGTGTAATGATACCTGCTTTAAACAATAACATACATTTGTAGTGCAAAGTCACGCTCCTTGAGACACGTGGCTCCTTTTGACTTGGCGGTTAATCCTATTGATTGGCAGTATCAGATCAGGCTCTGTGTAGTATTGCACCAAACATGCATGAGCCTACAGATCTCAATCAGCTCATGTATTTCCGTGTGTGTGTACTGTATTTATATATATAGGCCATGAGTGCCATCACTATTGATGGAAGATGCTGGCTTCTGGCTGTAGGAAGTGTAGCTGTTGCTGGAGCTAGTGAGTATGTCTTACAAAGGCAAACAGGAGCATGTAAGAGGTGGAAACTTTTAGTTTTTAAACAGGTGAAATATAGATATGGGTTTTGGAGTCGTCTTTTGCTCTTCTGCAGAACTCTGAACCTCACCAAATTGCTAGCTAGATGATAGTGTGCTTGAGAGTTGAGCTTTTCTTGGGGGTGATCAAGAAAAGTGATGGCTTTTCTGGTCATACTAGTGTTTGTGGGCCACTGCTATGTACCTAAAAGAAATCCTTAGATTCCAGAAAACATAGGCAGAAATAGAGGTGGATAGAATAGCAGCTCTAATACTCTTGAGCTGGTAAGAAGCTTGACAGAAATTTTTGCAGTAAATGTGTGTGGTTAAGGGAACGTTCTTATCAAGTTAAAAATAACTGGATGAGAAGACTAATTATTATGCACTGAATACAGGAAAATACGACCTTGCTGCCTCTGGATAGTTATGTGTAACCAAGCAGAGAAATCTGTGCAGGCTCTCTTCGACCTTGCTGCCACTTCTCGAAATGCCCAGAAGAGGACAGTGTGCCCTCGCTTTTATGTTAAAATCGCGTGAAACCTTTCCAAACGTATGTTTTTATTTAGAAAATGCTGAGCTGTCTGGAAAGTTTGATCAAGAGGGATGTAGCAGTATTAATGTGCTTCTTCCTGGGGATGTGAATGCATTTTCTTATCAGTATAGGGGAACCACGATCAGGGAGACAATATGCAGGCAAACAGCTCTGCTGACCGCACCATCAGCACTTGAATATTTTAAACCCAGCATCACGGGATTTTAACAGCTAAAATTTGGTGTTCAGGATTGACAGTATTAGTCAGACTGAGGTTTTTCTCTGCAGTGGGACAAAACTGAGCATCCTGGAGTTGCTCCAGGCTAACACAGGAGAAGTACTAGAGCATGTCTCTGCTGGCAATCACTGATGAGCTTTTTCACTTAAAGCTTTCAGGCTCAGTTCTCTGATCCTTATGAAGGTCACTGGGATTGCAGCAGTGCAGCCCAGCCTCGTGTCTTCTGGAATAAAGAATATCATCAGCATCTGCAACCAAGGATCAGCTTCTGCTGTGTTTTTCCTCCTCAAAATGGTCACTGACAGAGTTTGTGTGCTTGTTGGCCAGAACATCAGGGCCTCATAGTTGTACATGGGTCTGATGCTCGTCTGCATTATACCTCAGCACTCCCAGGTACATTTAAAAAAAGTACTTCTCAGTGCCTAGTTAGGATGTTCAGCAGTACATCTGCAAGCTCTCTGCACGGCAGTAGGCTTTATCTTTAGTTGGAAATGAGTCATTTCCCTGTACTGTACAGAGATGCCCAATTTCCTTGGAAATTGTTCAGTTCTGCAGAGTCCCCAGGAATCGCTGATTATAGGACTCTCTTTTTGCACTGGGTGTTTTACCTCAGTCTTAATAGAAGCCTGGGGATGTTTCACAGGTTAGAGCAATTAAAAAAAAGAAAGAGGATAGAAGCAACTGAGACTTTACCCAGTTCATATTTAATCTGAAGGGTAAGTGAACCTTCTGTATTGACCATTGGCAACTCATCGTATATCCTTAAACCACAGCTGAGCAAGGTTTAATGAAGATTAAAGCCTGTTAAATGAAAAAGGATTGCTTTCACATTTGGTTGCAGTTCCAGACGTGTGGCCTTAGGGTGTCTTGTACATGACACTTGGAAATGAGGTGCAGATAGGAGCCACTCTGCTGCACCCTACAAACTATGGGTGAATGATGGTGGTCAAGGAGGACTTTGAGGTTGGCAGGGTGGGCTTGTAGACCCTTACCTACAAGAACTGCTGAGAACAAGGATGCTGGAAGAAGTGTACCATTAACTGTAATGCAGAGGCACAGTGGCTCAGCAGAAAAGCAACTGTACAGTAAAGCACTTTTAGATCTGTGTATCTGATGTGCTAAATATTATCACCAGCAATTTTACTTGCCTTTTCTGAGAGCCACAGGTATCTTAAAAGTCTTCAGATGTTTACAACATGTTGATCCAGTCTTGTTGGCATTGCTGGAAGCCCGTGCCCAAAAGTGATGCAGGAAAAAGGGCTGTGCAAAGGGTAAAGATTTTTGCCATCCCACAGTAACCAGGGCCTGCCTAGGCAATCTGCTTGGGACAGAAGCTTGTCAGCAGGATGGCTGTAGTTATTACCATAATACAGGAAATAATAGTCATCAGGGAAAATGTGAGTGTGCTCTGGTTTCCTCTTCTGCCCTAGTCAGAGAGGAGGAAGGAGAGCAGTGCTGTCATGGAGGCATTCTGCTGGCAGCCACGGGCTCCTTGGGGTTTTGTATTCTGGGTGGCAGCCTGGGAAAACCAATTTTTGCCATTTTAATGTTTCCCTCTGCTGTTTGAAATACCGGCTCTGGCCTCCCTGTTAACGCATGCGGAAGGGAGAGGAACTGGCAGCTGTGGATGCCATAGGCTGGAAAAATCTCCTGATATCTGAGGAAAAAAAGGCTGAAAAGAACCCAAAGTGCATTTAAAGGGAATTTCATGAGATTCAAACTAATCTAGGCTTCTCTGAAGCCTGACCCAAGGGCTCTGGGCTCCTCACATGAGCCGTGTCACTGCTTATGAGCATCTTGCTGTAAGCTGTGAGGTACTGGAGCGGGGAGGAGGAAAAGAAAAGTTATTTAATAGTAAATCTAAGGTGCAGGCTTTACAATACCAAGTGCTAGGTTTAAAGCACTCAAGTTTTGAGCGCTGGGGATGTCTACTTTTAGTTTTGTCTGAGACTCTCAACCCAGGTGCTAGGAGGGCCTGTGTGCAGACAAGCCTTGTAATTCAGGTCAAGCCCAAGATGTCACAGCGGGGGGCTGCTGTTATTATGACACGAAAATGTCAAGTTTAAGCGCACTGTTTTTAAAATAAATGTAAATAGCCGTCGCCAGGCCTGGCGAAGCGCCAGTGTGGGCCGCGGCTCCTCGCTAACAGGATTTCTGTGCCCATCCCTCCCAGCGGGGGGAAAGAAATGGCCCCCGAGCACCGTTTGCTGTCCCTCGGGCCGC
>NW_010519469.1:11922-15011 GCF_000687285.1 Phaethon lepturus | reverse complement strand
GCGCTCAACCGCTGCCGCCGCGTGTTATTGCCCCGCTAGAGCGGATCTATTTTATAAATACATAAAAAAACCAAACCTGGCAGAGAAGATTTAATTTAAGAAAAGAAAGGTTCGTGTAAATTTATATTAGAGTTATTTTCCCTAAGTTTTTTTTTTTTTGACCTCAGAAAATCAAACGGCCTCCGCTGTAGAGAATTGGGGCTAAATTAGACTCTTAAAGCAAAATAAGGGACGTCGTTTTCGGGAGATCGAGGAGGGTTTTGCCCCAGAGCTGACAGCAGAAACGCTCAGGAGACAGCATATGAATTTTGGCTTCATGTTTGACCTCGGTCTCCTGGAGGCTTAACTTTGTTTTTTGCAGATTTCCAGGCCTCCCCTCCCTGCTCAGCCGCTCCCTGTCCCAGGGCCCGGTGTGGCGGAGCAGCCGTCCCCCGGTCCCCCCCATTGCGCCCTCCCTCCGGTCACCGGCCTCCTGCCAGCCCGCCTCTCCCAAGCTGTTTCTGCAGGCCCCTGCTTAGTGAGACTTTTAAATAAGATTTTCAGTTTTCTCCCAGTTTAAATATTTACGAAAAGCTTGACTTCAAGAAACCTCAAGAATAAAACCTTCTTAGTTCCTGGTGGGAGCGTGTGCTGGGTGGAAGATGAACACAGCTGCCAGCAGTTACCCGATGGCATCACTGTACGTGGGTGACCTGCACCCCGATGTCACCGAGGCCATGCTCTACGAGAAGTTCAGCCCTGCTGGGCCCGTGCTCTCGATTCGGGTCTGCAGGGATATGATCACCCGCCGGTCCCTCGGATATGCGTATGTCAACTTCCAGCAGCCAGCAGATGGTAAGTGACGTATACAACCACATCTATGGCTGTTTTTCTTCGCTTTTCTTCACTTTTTTCGCTACTAATCCATGCTACTCTTCATGTGTATTGCCATGTAGCTGCCTACCACTGTGTTACAGGGTAAGTAATCACTAGTGACTGAAGCTGAAGTATTTTTTACTGCTTAGTGTCTACAAAAGACTGCAAATATGCATCTTGGTAACATCTCTGATGACCTATTTCATTAAAATGTAGAGACTTGGGTTTGTTCCAGCTCACATACGAGAGTAATCTCCACTGTTTTCCCCTTCATTCTCATGTAGGCTTGGGCTATTTGTGTGGGTCTGGAGTCAGTCCTAGCAGGAAAAAAAAAGTAGTCAGCTGTGGTTGAATGCTCAGTTTGACTGGCTGAGCCTTTGGCTGCCCACTGACTCCAATTTAATATTTGGGAGATCTGGTGGACTGCAGGTTGCTGTGTCTGTGCAAGCAGCTGGATGGGTCTCCCAGTCTGGGAAGTGGTATTCTTATATTAATGGGAAAGAAGATGCATTGTTTAATGCCTGGGAAACCAGGTTGATTTGCTCTTGCCGGGCTTTCTTTTTTTTTTTCCCCATACTTTAATTTGGCTTCTGCTCAAGTAGGTATTCCAGAACTGAAGCAGCAGTAGCATGTGAAAGATGGACCAGAAGAGGTCATTTTGGAACATGTCTTTTCTGGAAGAAAAATGGGTCAGTGTTTTCTGCCCTGGTTTTCAGAGCTTTTGTTTGTTGACCAGGGCAAGTTTATTGCTCTGTGCTGTGATTTAGCTGTATCTATATACGATAGAGACATGCAAAGGATAGATGAGAGCAAACTTTTCCCTTGAATTCAAAATCAGTTCACAACAGCACAGACTTCAGCAGCAAATAAACTTCCCTTTAGCCTGTAGGAGGTTATCTTGCTTTACATTTTTACAAACGGCAGAGTGCTGTGTTTGTTGCACAGGGTAATGTATTGACTTTGGATTAAAGTATTTGTTGTGTGGAAAACAGAAACGTTATTACAAAAGTTGTGTTCCGGCAAGTTTAGCAGAACCTCTGGGATTGAGCTCTTGGCTGGAATGTTTGGATTTTGCATAGTCTGTTGTGACTATGTGCCATCCTAGCTTCCATCCTCTCCCAGGTCAAGTACCTTCCACACGTCCTTTCCTTGGGATGCTGCCTGATCTGATTGAGCACTTCTGATCCTTTCTCTTGCTAGGCTGATAAAAAGCTGTCTTGCACCCCATTGCATAATTTCTTATTCATGGAACTCTCAGAAGTGCTTTTTATGCAGGCTAAGCAATGTATTTGTGTTTTAAAACTTCTCAGTGAGAAGGAGAGAACCCGAGAGCCTACATATGTGGTCCTCTCTGGCTCTGAACCTGTCTGCTCTGACTCCCTCTTACAAGACCACCTTGGTATGTTCATGTGCTGTACAAGGAAAGCTATAGTTATCCAGGCTTACCTGCCTTTGTCTAGGCCATGATCTCATTTTTTAGGATAAGAGAAAAACAAGCAGCAGAAATGAAGCAGAGAAGGAACTTGGAGCTCGGATTAGATAATTGTTGAGGAAATGGGGTGCAAAAGTGTAGGTAAAAATCTCTTAAAGTAGAGAAGACCCGTATAATACGTGTAGTTATAGCGGCTAGTCACATGTGCTTGCTTTAGCAGAAAGAAGTTCTGCACCTCATACAAATACAAAGACAGATGGCCTTCCAATATATTTCAGGGTAATCTTTTATGGTAATAAATAGGCAGGAATTTAGAGGGAGGTTGCATCATTCTGGGCTCCTGGTGAGGCAGCAGACATTTTAGGAAGTCCCAGTACTTCAAGTGATACTTTGACAAAGTAAGTGGTGTCTTGTTACTGGTAGATCTTAGAAGGTCAGGTGATTTAAACCTAATCAGTGACTTAATATTGGGAAGGAGAAATGTTCAAACTCCTCCTGCTCTCATGAAGAGATCTCTTCTGAAAGGCTCTTAATTTCTTCTGTCTGGCAAACTCCAGCATGTGTTACTTTGCATAAGTAAAAATCAGCTGCTGTACTAAATGTAATGTAGCAGAACATAAACAGGTAATTTTTGAGAGGTGAGCCCATTCATGGTGTCTTGTGTTCTCTCCGAAACAAAAGACCTGAATATGAAAAATATAATTCTTAGTGTCAAATGCAGAAATTTGGCTTTTGTTTTCAAGGTGGCAGTACCTAGTACTGCCTGCCTGAGGGCTTTCTGAAAGGAGAGATCTATATTTTC
>NW_010519469.1:0-11891 GCF_000687285.1 Phaethon lepturus | reverse complement strand
AGGAATGCCTAATCAGAAATGTGTTTGGGCTTCATTTTACTAAATCTGTGAAAAGATGTGGAGTGTTCTATAGCATTGTATGGATCTGTTTTGATTTACAGGTGATAGAGGTGCTACTAAATACCCCATAAAAGTAATCAGGAAGCTTTGTGCTCTGAAAACTTTTGGGGAAGTTCTTGTGGACACATTGGTAGTATGCTTGAAGTGGTAGCAGGTATTAAAGAATTGGATATATGATAGTTTGCATTTCCCTGGCATCTTTTCTGGAAGGATGCGTGCTTCGTAAATCTGAAGAAAACAGTGTTTTAAATTTTTTGTGTGGGAAATAAAACTCTGTCCGTATGACTAGAGAAAGACCACAGAGCAAGTCAAGTAGCCAGAAGTCGTCCCTGTTACGTGGGGCCACCCGGAGATCCCACTCTCACATCCTGAATGTGCTCTGTACTCCCAGAGTTCCTGTGTCCAAATTGATTCAAAGCTTACATTTTTCTTTACATTTTTGTTAGCTAATGGAGTGATGCTTGACCCTGGAAGGAGGTACTTTCTGGACATGCATTGTCTAACTGCTAGTCTGCTGCAGAGGGGTTATTTGTAGTGAAAATAAGCTCTACTGTTTTCTGATTGCGGTTTTTTGGCATAGTAACCAGTGAATGCTGAATACTGAATCTGTCATACTGTGATAGGCAGATTAAGGAAATGCTTCAAAGTTCTGGCTAGTTCAGGCTCAGCTGTGGTCGTTAATATTTATTCCTTTTGACTGTGAAGAAGGGAAAGAAAAGAAACTCCTTTCATTTGAAAGAAAAGCTGAATTTCCTTTTTCATGTGTTCCTCATGCAATTTAATTGCATTCCAGGGTTTCATAACATTAACAGTCGTGACATGACAGCTCAGATAATGAAGCAGAGAAACTTTAATATGGCTATAGAGATAAGCTGTTCTGGAAGTACAGAGAGAACAGAACATTTCCCAAGCCAGGAAGGAACCCAGAGCTGGGATTTGATAAGTGTCTCTGAAGAAAGGTGTAGAAGAGTATAGATAAACTTTTTGTCTCTTCCTTAAAGACCTATGTAATGTCAATGCAGGTGTGAAGTTAAAAGGGAAGGGTAGTTACTTATATCTACTTCACTGCCAACAGCATTTTGTTCTAACTTCAGTGATCAAGAGATTTAAGGCTGTTCTGTATGCAGCCTGGCCTTTTTTTTTTTAATAAGTGGTTAAATTTGTGCTATGTGCATTTGTTGTCAGGTCTTTTTTGTGTAGTGATGTAAGTGAGGGCCTGGAGATTTGCAGAGTAGCTTTCTTTGCAGAATAAAACTCCTTGTGCAGAGTTTCTCAGGGATGGATCTTGGTGTGTGCATGTGGTTATCTGTCTTTATGCTTCTCAACCACAGTTGCTAATTCCAGCATTGTGCTAGCTCTGCATCAGGGAGCCTGTAAGGGAGATTAATTACTTTGAGGCCTAAGGCAAGCTGCAAGGAGTGTTCATAGCTTTTCCTATCCAGAAGGCTACGGAAGAGGAATGAAGAGGAAGCCTGAAAGGCATTAAGAGTGTGTATAATGTTATATATGAGTTGCAGTTGAGTCTGCTGGAAGGATGACAGGAACCAGTGGGAGAGAAACAGATACAGGAACTGAAATGGCTGAAGCTTTGTGGCTTAAATAGAAGAAAATGAGAAGGTGTTTGCTCAGATTAAGGAAATGAATCAGATTGCCTAGTCTGAGTCATTCACATAACTCATGCTGATCCTTTACAGGTTTTCTTAAGTACTGATTACATTGCCACCTGTGAGTATGGCAGGCCTTCCTCAAATTGAGGCATCCATCTAGGGCTTTCTTACACCACTGCTGGTATAAGTGTCTGAGTGAATTTCAAGCAGAATGTAATGATAGAGTGGAATACTAGCAAGCTATTGAAAGAGCAGTGCAGTAGTATCTGCTGAAGAATATGCTTAGGAAGCTTGAAAGAACTGGGAGTAAGTTCATGACCAGTCTGGATCTTGGTAGCTGCTGCAGGGTGTTTCACAGCTCCCTCTGGTTGCATGTCACTGCTTCATCTGCTTGCAGGAGCCCGGTTTCTGCTGCAAATGGTATATACAACTAGTTTGTGTCCTTGCCAACACATACTTCTGGAGGACCTCTCCCTGCTATAAATAAACACTGCCAAATTTGACAAGCTGGACCAAGTCGCCTGCTGAAGTGCCTACTAGGAATGGGCTGCAGGAAGAACCTCAGTTGCACTGATTCAGACTAGCAGCTGAGGAATCATTTTAGCATGGCAGTTAATTTCTTATAACACCTTTGACTAAACAGAGCTAATAGTTGTAGCAAGTATAACTTTCTTTCTTAAATTATTTTCTTGGGGTTTTTTTGCAAGCCAAGAATGAAGTCCATCAGAGCTTGTTTTCCAGCCGGTGGTATATGTGAAGGACTGGGGAAAATAGCGATAGCACCACTTCAATTTAAAAAGCAACAACAACAAATCTTTTCAAAGCGCATGAAAAATTCTGAGAAACTTCCATGCAGTAGTTGACACTGACTTTGGGGGTAGGGAGTGTGGGAGACTTTTGTAGGCAATGCCTCATTGGGGTTCCTAGAAATAGTTCCATGAAATGTTGAGTAGTCACTCTGGTTGTACTAGCAGTCACGTGAAAGGAGAAGGTGTTTGAATTGGCATTTTCCTTCAATTTGTTGCTGCTGAAATCTCATCAGCAAGTGTCATTGGGTGAAGGTGGCCTGGAAGAAGTGAGACAAATTTGGAAAATTTGGTTTCTGCCCTGTTAATACTTCTTGATTTTTTTTTTTTTTAATGCCTGTCTATCCTCTCTTTCTCTGCTTCATGCTGGGAATTAACAGTCTTTTTCTCTGCACACTCCGTGCTGGGAGTGTTTTCTGGCACAGAAGAGTCCCAAGCATCTCAATTTTATGAACAGGATCCTAATGTGTGTACGTAATGATCCTTTTAATATATCAGTAGGCAGCAGAAATAGAATCGTGGAGAGGGTTTCAGTGTAGATTAGAATGACAGTGCTGGGGTTTTAGAGTTTAGATAAACATTTCCCTGTTAATCAGATCAGGTATATGGATGTTTTTCCAGAGTTTTGTCCCCTCTTGCTGTCATCTTTGGCTTGAGCAACTGGGGAATAATTTTTGGCCACATAAGTTATAGAGGCTGACTCATGTCGTTTTCCCAGTCAGCCACGTGTTCGCGTACATTTGCCCTGACCTGATAGGGAGATGATCCTTTTCTCTTAATAGAAATGAGTATGGGTGGATGTGAGCTTCATGAAAAGCAAACAAGTCAAACAGTCACTTTTGTTACTTCCTTTCCCCCCCCCGCCAAGGGTTTCCTGTATTTCCTTTCCTTCTTTGGGTGCAGCAATTTACCTTTATAGTAATTAAGAAGATAACTAATAAACCCCACGCATTTTGACATTAATTTTGCCGTGGTTGTTAAAACATTACTATCATGTAAATTTAAAATAGGCTATTAAATCTATTATATACTTAAACACATCTAGTGACTGTGCTGCAAAGACCTCCCTTGAAACATTGAGTTAAAAAGTTATTGAAATTGGTTGCCCATGATATTGCCCCAGATGTCTCCATGAGCTGAGTAAAATTCAGAGAAAACAACCACCCGCATGATGGAAACCTTTATTCTCTTACAAACCACAGAAATCTGTTCTTGACTTCTCTTGCAGCGGAGCGTGCTCTAGATACCATGAATTTTGATGTGATCAAAGGAAAACCCATTCGCATCATGTGGTCTCAGAGGGATCCCTCCTTGAGGAAGTCAGGGGTTGGGAATGTCTTCATTAAGAACCTGGACAAATCCATTGATAACAAGGCACTTTATGACACATTCTCAGCGTTTGGGAATATTTTGTCCTGCAAGGTGAGATGTGGTTACTTTGTCCAATTCTGTTATAGTGGTGACGTGATCAGACATGTCCCAGCGTAGGAAGTGATGAGTAGTCTCTAAAAGGCAGAGTTGACCAAAAGGTCAGGGATTGCTGAAGTTACATCAGATTTGGTCATGAAGTGTGCAAGTGTGAAACACAGATAACACGTTCCTAGTGTTGACCCTTGGCAGTAACCTGTTTTTGCGTGTTGGCCTTGTGTCTTAGCGTGACTGAGGAGAAAATGTGTTCAGAGAGCTGACGGTCTGTTTTCCTTCCACATGTCTAGGTGGTGTGTGATGAGAATGGCTCTAAGGGCTACGCATTTGTGCATTTTGAGACCCAGGATGCTGCAGATAGAGCCATTGAGAAGATGAACGGCATGCTGCTAAACGACCGCAAAGTGTGAGTGTCACAGCCAGAAGCAGCAACGATCGCATGAACCGTGATGCATCTCGGTATTAACAGGGACACACAAGGCACTGGTTCTCCTGGCCCAAGCCTTGGCCTGCTTCCTCTCCACTACAGGGCTGGTGAGTGACCCTGCCCACGCCATGGCCTGCTACCCCTCCATTACAGGGCTGGTGGGTTTCCCAAACCAAGCCTTGATTTGCTACCTCTCCACTAGTGGGCTGGGGTGGGTTTCTGTGGCCAGTACTCTCTCCACTGCAGAGCCGGGTGGGCATCCTTGTCCGACTCTCTCCACCATAGGACAGGTGATTTTTCTGGTTGGACTATGGTCTGTTTGTCCTTCTCCTGTCACCCTTTCTTGTCCCCATTTCCAGCTCCTACTACACACTCATTTTTTGCCTCACTGCAAATCACACATTGGTTTTTTTTTCCCACTTTTGAAAACAAGTTGCTTACTGGGATTTTCATTCTCTTACAGATTTGTTGGGAGATTCAAGTCTCGAAAAGAGCGGGAGGCTGAGTTGGGAGCCAAGGCAAAGGAATTCACCAATGTTTATATTAAAAACTTTGGGGATGACATGGATGATGAAAGGCTAAAGGAGCTCTTCAGCAAATATGGTAAATACAGAAACACTTTCAATGAGGCTGTGAATTTCATGACCCATGGTAGTTTAACAGTGCTGCTACCATCTGTATAGCTCTACGTGGGTCACTTTGAGGCTGAGGAATACAAAGAGTTGAGGTGTGGGTAGTAGTTGTGCCAAATGTTGGACAGGAGGCAGAGGCCAACCAGCAGATGCGAGAGAGAAGGCTGGGGCTATTACATGGAGTTTAATAGTCTTGAAATAGTATTATGATCTTTTACTAACCCTGTCCCTTGGTAACAGGTAAAACTCTAAGTGTTAAAGTGATGACAGACCCCACTGGAAAATCCAAGGGCTTTGGCTTTGTAAGCTTTGAAAAGCATGAAGATGCTAACAAGGTATGAACACTTTTTATGCTGCTTGAGTATCTTCAGAGAAGAAAAACTCACTTGGTTTATCATGGGAACCTGTTACTAAAATGAGAGAAAATTCTGCCTAAGGCATAACCTCTTCTAGACTTAGAAATGTTTTGCACCTTACTAGCTTGACGTTCAAAGGTAACTTGGTATTTCTCCAGATTACTAGATCCACACAGAAAGCAGTGGTATAATCAAGAACGTTAATTGCTAAAGAAATAGTACAGTGCAGGGCTTCAGTAGGAGAGAGGCGTCTAGAATGAGGATATTGCTTAGAAATGGTCTTCTCTAAGCAGAATGCTCATTAAAATTTGGCCTTAGTTGCAAGAAAGGGTGAGGATAAATTCACAAGTTGCTGTTACCCAGTCCTTAAAGTGGTGATGTCAGCATGGTCTCTCCTGATAACTTGAGTTAGTTTTTAATTAGCCTGTTACACGGAAGCAGTGCGAAAGTAATGTGGCAACCTTGGTTTATTGGCTAACAGGCAGGGATACAATGTGAGCTTTGGACTGTCCTGTTCTTAGCAGGATCAGGTGCTGTCTTGTTTCAGCAGTTGACAGTTTCCTCTTGAATGCTCTTTCCAGGCAGTAGAAGAAATGAATGGGAAGGATATCAATGGGAAAATGGTATTTGTAGGCCGCGCACAGAAGAAGGTCGAGCGCCAGGCAGAGCTGAAACGGAAGTTTGAACAGCTAAAACAAGAGAGACTCAGCCGGTACCAGGTAAAATAGCCTGTTCCTTTTCTGAATTTAAGCACCATTTTCAGTCTATAGGCGGACTTGAAAGATTGGCAGAGTAATCGGTCATAGTCCTATGAGATATCCTGGGAGTTAAAATGTAAAGGCAACTCCATGCTATTTAGGGGCAACGGGGGCATCAGGGCATAGTCTTGTCAACGAAATGTTAAGGAGGATGTGAGAAAACAGTCGTGTAGTCCCCTTTATTTTCAAATGGGGATAATTTGAAGGATGGAAAGAGACAGCATAATCCTATGCTGTTGTGTGTCTTAATTTATGGCAAAACTGGGTCATGTCAGAGGCCGTGTCTGAATCTTTCCCACTTCTTGCAATGTAGTGCTTGACTGGGGACACACGATGCAATAGGAAAACAGAGGAAATCCAGGCAAGCTCCCTTTCACCACAGTGGGACTTGTGTCTACGCCTTTGCAACATTTATCGCCTTCAGCTTTGGGTGATATGAAAGGAACGTTATGCTAAATTAAGAGTTTTCAGGCAAATTACAGCTCTGGCAGATGGCTGCTAACGGTTGATATGCTAAAGATTTTCTTTAATGTTATGAATGTCTTACTGTCCTTTCCCTTCTAGGGTGTTAACCTATACATTAAAAACCTAGATGACACTATAGATGATGAAAAACTGAGGAAGGAGTTCTCACCTTTTGGGTCAATAACGAGTGCCAAGGTACTGTGGGTTTTGTGGGTATTTGGATTTTTAAAGCCTGAAGAAGGAACAGTTATCAACACGGGATTGAAGAACAGTTTGTATATCCCCTGTGTGGTCCTGAGAACATCTGGACTAGTAAATGCACAGATTTCTTTGGGTCTCGGTGGGATTTTACTGAAAACTTGCTTCATTCCCTCATGAAAAGAGGAGGCAGGAAGTGGTAAACATGCTTGTTTGAGGTGACTCCCAGTAAGCATGAAATGGCATTTCCCTATGTGCGTTTAGAGGCTGCACCAAATCTTTCCCATTCCCTACTGTGTGGTGTGGGCCTGGGGACACATGGTGCTTACAGAAAAGCAGAGTAAATCCAGACAGGTGACTTCTCATTCCTTGGGTACCTGTCTCTACACCTCTGCAACAGTTATGTCCTACCTGCCCGAAATCTGACATGTAAAAAATAAGGATTCTTAGGCTAAGTTATTGTAATGGTACTCCACTAGCAATTGATCTTTACTGCAGGTGATGCTGGAAGATGGACGGAGCAAAGGGTTTGGCTTTGTCTGCTTTTCCTCTCCAGAGGAAGCTACAAAAGCTGTGACAGAGATGAATGGACGAATTGTGGGCTCAAAGCCGTTGTACGTTGCACTTGCACAAAGGAAAGAAGAGCGAAAGGCCCATCTAACTAATCAGTACATGCAGCGCATTGCTGGGATGAGAGCCTTGCCTGCCAACACAATCATTAATCAGTTCCAGCCTGCTGCTGGGGGCTATTTCATGCCTGCTGTTCCCCAGGTGAGCTAGTGTGGTTTTTTTAACCTGTCTTGGAGCTTTGATGGTTCAGCTGCAGTAATCTCATTTAGCTTTTCTTATGCCTATAAGCAAATACCCCCTAATGAGGGGTGCAGTCAGAGAAGTTAATTCTGTGCCTTCCCAGCTGCCTGCTCTCTTAATGTGAATTGAGTGTCAAGTCCTGGCAACAACTGCCAAAACATGTTGTAAATAATGTTTGTTATTCACTTAGAAGTTGCCTCTGAGCTTGTCTGTCTTTCTTCAGGCTCAGAGCAGACCCACTTACTATGCACCCAGTCAAATGACACAGATGAGACCCAACCCACGCTGGCAGCAAGGAGGAAGACCTCAAGGTGAGTATGCTAGAGACAATACTTTGATTCTATGACCCTCTTGGCTGTACTTTCCAACAGTAAGAGCGATGCATGCTTTCCTCTCCATGCGCAACCTCAACCTGCTTTCTGCAGCTGACTGTCCTGACTTGCCAGTCAGTTCTGTTTTGAGGATTTCCCCTTGTTTCTTCCATTAGGCTTCCAGGGAATGCCAAATGCCATGCGCCAGTCTGGACCACGGCCAGCACTGCGCCATCTGGCCCCTGCCGGCAATGCTCCGGCCTCTCGTGGCCTCCCTGCCGCTGCCCAGCGAGTTGGTAAGGTGTCTGCCTCCCCGGCTCTTCCCCTTGTCTGTGAGGGAGGAGGATGCTATTGAGATTTGATTTCTGCTTCCAAAGATGCTTGTCAGATACGGTTAACCAAAGGCCACCTGGAGCAAGGGGCAGAGACAGCACCTGAATCTTTCCTATGTCTTGCTGTGCAGTGCAGGTCTGGGGACAGTTGGTGCTACAGCATTGCAGTGGAAATCCAGATGGGTTGCTTTCCCCTGGTTTGGAACTTATCTCTACACCTCTGCAATATTTACCACTTAAAAAAAAAAGGCTCTGTAGGTTATGCATATTGTTTTCAGAGTAGAGTGTCCAAATTCATTTTATTCCGGTGAACAGCTAGAAAATACCTTAAACGCAGGATGTGGAATCCATCATTTCATTTTAGGGGAGAATAGCCCCTTCCTAAAGTAGCCCATTGCATTCTGGAGACTGGTTTCTAAAGTAGTATTGCTGTGCAGGGCATAGTCTGAGTTCAGCAGTTGATACCAGACATCCCAACTTGTTTGCATGTTGCTACAGGTGTTTGTAATTCTGTTCTCCTCTTCTTCTTTTGCAGGTGTTGGCACCGCAGCGCAGAACTTAGCACCTCGTCCGCCTGTAGCTGCCCCTGCTCCCAGAGCAGTTCCTCCTTATAAATACGCCTCAAGTGTCCGCAGCCCACACCCAGCTGTACAGCCTTTGCAGGTAACACAAGGGTCTAGGCTGTGAAGTCCCTGCAGTTACTGCAGTTCAAGAGATTTTACATGAAACTGAAGTGTTTTCACAGAAACCTTAAGCTACTTTCATAACCCAGACAGGCATCATTTGAAATTTAAAAACCTGGCAGTTGTACCTTTGCCAGGGGCAACCTCGTTGATTTATCTGTCTTGTACTTGTAAGCCCTTTTTTTACCCAGATTTGCTGTAGTTTTCATGGTTCTTTGCTCTCCCATTTTGCAACCATTCGTTGTCACCTCTTTGTCAAATCCTGACTAGGGTGTCATTGAAAGCACGGTTTGCTTCTCCCACAAACCTCTGTAGTGTAAAAAAAAAAAAAAAGGCAGTCATGGATATTGCTCTTTCTCAACTGCGCTATTTGTTGCACAATGTTTGATCCAGTTTTTCTGAGATATTTACAGTGTGCCCGTTTGACATGATGGGGTTTTGAGTTCAGGACTTGGAGGGAGCATGTTTGTGAACGAAGGGCACTTCTGAAACTTAAGTCTGCCGGAAGCTTGACAAAGATTGTGTTTTAGAAGGAGGGGACATCTTATTATTGTCTCTAAATATGAAGCAATTAGCCTAGTATCTATTTCGGAACCCTCATGTCTGCCCTTCTATAGGCACCTCAGCCTGCAGTACATGTGCAGGGACAGGAACCGCTAACGGCCTCCATGCTGGCTGCTGCTCCTCCCCAGGAGCAGAAACAAATGCTGGGTAGGTGAAACTCCAGTTATTACAGATTGCGCTTTACTTTGGAAATCCCCTCAGGCTTCAAAGATGTCTTTTCAATTGAAACTTGGCTGTCTGTACTCCTTTATTTCCCAGGAGAACGTTTGTTCCCTCTGATTCAAGCTATGCACCCCAGTCTTGCGGGGAAGATCACAGGAATGCTGCTAGAGATTGACAATTCAGAGCTGCTGCACATGCTCGAGTCTCCAGAGTCCCTCCGGTCAAAGGTAAACTGGTCTGTTCCTTTAGATGGGGTGGATTGTGAGAGGCTTTGGTCAAGAGAGCCAGTCTCAGTAGATAACTTGTCTCTCTGAGGTGGAGGAGGCCGTTGCAGTGTTGCAGGCTCACCAAGCCAAGAAAGAAGCTGCCCAGAAGGTGGGCGTGGTTGCTGCTACCTCTTAAACCCAGGAAGACTGGTGAGTGTCTCAGTCCTTAGCTTCAGCTAAAAGCTTCCAGAATCAGAGTAAAGGTAGAATGAGTGTTAGTCAATGTAGCCAGTCTGGATGCCCATGTAGGTCCAGGTGCAGCACTTGGCTGATTTTAGTCCACTCTTCAAAAAAAAAAATAAAGGGGGGGGGGGGAAACCCCAAACAAAACAACAAACAAACCTTAGTGTAGTTTCTCCCAGCAGAATCCTTATTGTAGAAGCTTTAGAAATAACTCTTCAGAAATCTTACAACATTTTTCTGATGCTTAATTGAAGTATAAGTCACTGAAGTGTTCCTAGCAGTTGACATGTCAAGGAAGCAATAATGTACTGAGGTAAGGCTTGTGAAACTGCTGATCTGGGAAATAAAATGAGACATACACAAGATGTTCTAGTGACTTTGAGGCTACGTAGGCTGTTAATGCCCGTTCCTTATTCTGACAGTCTGTGTACAGTACATTAAAGTGCTGGTCTCAGGAATGTCATTTCACTGCATGGGTCTGCCCAAGCAAATGCCCTCTCCTGTGTTTGGAGCTGGCTCTTCTTTAACTTCTGAATAAGGTTTTTGATTCTTTGAATGCTTCTTCTCACTTTTGATGATCCATTTTTCTGTGGGTTGTCTGGAATGGATGTCTTCAGTACTTCTAGTGAAGCTGTTGTGGTCGGATGTTGCAACTCAAAACAGTGAAAAGTGAAGTGTTCTGATAGTTTCATCTACCTGTTTCTCAGTGGCTCCAGTCACTGGCTTCTCTGCTAAAGATTGAGTTTCTTGTCAGATATCAGAAATGGATATTATTCACAACTGTTAACACCTTCTCTGTAGCTGGCAAATTATTGTTGGAGTTCTTACGGTTTGTAACGCTGGAAAGTTCACTAGCCTGGAGTGAGGGCTGCTGTACATAGGTAACTTGTCGTTGTCATTTCCTATAGGATGCAAAGAAGCCAAATAGCCCCTTCATAGACATCAGCTCAAGATGTTTGAAGATTCTTCACTGTCCTGCAGATCTCAATGCCATGCATCATATCACATAGTTATATTGCATTTTGTAAATTAATCTTTAAGATCTTACTTAAAAAGCCAACTCTGAAGCTCTAGATTGCCAAAACCAGAACTGGGCTTGCAAGCTTTTTGTTTGTGGTCGGAACAGACCTACCCTCTGTGTTTTCTAAGCAGGACACTGAGGGTTTTAGGTTGAAAGTATTTTGTGGTTTTGGTTTTAACTGAACAATCCAGTTTGGAAAGTCTGGAAAGCATTTATCAATAAAGGAATAAAAACTTCCACTGTGTTTGTAATTTTTTTTCTCTAGACTTGGTAAGTAAATTTGATGTGGCTTAGTAAAATCAAATGGGCAGGCAGTTGTCATAGGATTGATACACTAAAATTGTTATTTAATTGGGTTATTTGGCTTGTTAACCTTGGACAATCACTGTTTTGAAGCAGCTGTGTTGAAATTATGCCACAGGATGATTATGTTGGGTTTGGTTTAGTGTCTGAATGGGAGATGACTGAGCCGTGATCAAACAGAAGGGTTTGGGAGGTAATTTTCAAGTGAAGTGTAAAAGGGGTTGGGCTTCCTTTCCATCCTCTGCTGGAGAGGAGAAACTTTGCTGCCGTTTGCATTTGTTTCTATGTTTTCAGCTGGTTGTTTTTGTTAAGGGTTCCGTCATCGTAGGATGGTTGGTATTTTATACTCTAAAGGTCTCCGCTTTTTGGCGGTGGGGTTCATAAATGATTTGTAAACTATTTTGGGTGATCCTGTGGGATGAGAAGCCTTACCCAGGCAGGCAGCAGTTCTGAAAGGAGGAGCAGTCGGACTCGGCGCTGCCCGGAGGTGAAGGTGGCCGCTCCGTAGCGGGACGGAGGCTT
>NW_010519468.1:0-1450 GCF_000687285.1 Phaethon lepturus | reverse complement strand
ACCTAGTGATTCTGTGATTCTGTGATTAAGAGAAAATGACAGCAATGCTTGTGATAAGAGTCAGCGAAAGTGTCAGGAATATGTAGGCAAGAAAGTCTCTGGTTTAGGTAGAAAACCGTAACTTCCACAGTGACCTAACCTGTAATCTCTTCTTTTGGTAGGGCATATAATGAATTTCCAGAGCACCAATGGGTATTTCTAAGTCCCCCAGCACTTTTCACTACAGAAAAATCCTAGTTAAGTTCTGAGTGGTTAATTGCATTTCCTCTGCACCACTCACAGCTGCCTTTAGAAATTCTTCTTTGTGTTTCACACATGTCCTGACATGCCCAACTCGAGAGACTATCATTATAATTCACCAGAACTTCGAGTCCTTCACACAACCCCAGCCCTGCAAAGATTTAGTGGCTTTTGATTTATGTGTGGTCAGTAATCCCGTCTAACTAATGTCTAACAATTGCTGTAGAATTATATGATCCTCAAAGGGTTTGCAGGAACAAAGCCTCAGATAAGATGTAAACGCCACCTCCTGTTGCAGCTGTAACTGATAAATACTTCCATCAATTCATGAAGTTTCCTTTTTTCCTACTTTAGCCCAACTGGATTCTCTGGATGTAAAGAATATCATAGTCCCGCCCTAGTGAGGCCTCTTTAGCCATCTCCTCTACCTGTTTGCAGAAATTGTTGAGGAACTTAATTTCCCCTTAACTGTCCAAGAAGCTCAAGAGTTATTGGCAGGGAGAAGAGGATCATATGGACAGGGATGCAGAGAGACACCTTCCTCTAGAAATCATGCTATGGGCCACATTTTTTCTGCAAACCTGTGTTCTCTAGTATTTACCTGCATAGAGTTTCTGTTTCAGCTGGTCCCTCTACACCATTACACCTCCAGGATAGGGAGCTGGGGAAGTGGCCGAAGCGTGGTTCTCCCTCTGCTGGGGTGTACAGGTCGGCGTTAGACGCACCAGTGCTGAGCGTCTGCTCGCTCCCCACACTTCAGCAAGCGTCTGTTCTCTCCTCTCCCAGGCCCACCATTGCTCTTAATTCTCCAATCATTAACACAAATCCAGACTTTAATCCTGGAACTGAAGTTCAGGGGGAGAGAAAGCATCAAGGGCTACGAGTGACTGAGTCTGGCCACAGCTGAGCGCGCCGAGTCCAAAGTACTGTGCCTGGGGAACTGCTCACCCTCCCCCCTGGCACGCGTAGTCTGAGCTGAATTGGGATTTTCAAGCGTGAGTTATGATTTTTCATGGTTTCGTTACCTCCAAGGGCACTGCACTGCCTACAGCAACACCGGCCGTGAGAGAGGCTGGAAGCCGGCTGAGGGCCTCACTGGGGATCCCACCCGGTGCCGCAGCTCGGCTTCCCCGGAGCAGCACGGCAGCGCTGGGAGGCGCCGGCGGGAGGTGTCGGTGCCCGGTGCCCGCTGGCCCCCCAGCGCTCCCCG
>NW_010519467.1:396-13925 GCF_000687285.1 Phaethon lepturus | reverse complement strand
ACAAGAAGGATGTTGAGGTGCTGGAGTATGTTGAGAGACGGGCAACGAAGCTGGTGAGGGATCTGGAGGACAAGTCTTACGAGGAGTGGCTGATTGAACTGGAGTTGTTTAGTCTGGAGAAGAGGAGGCTGAGGGGAGACCTCATCGCACCCTACAACTGCCAGAAACGGGATTGTGGTGAGGTGGGCGTTGGCCTCTTCTCCCAAGTAACTAGTGATAGGATGAGAGGAAATGGCTTCAAGTTGCGCCAGGGGAGGTTTAGACTGGATATTAGGAAAAAGTTATTTACTGAGAGGGTGATGAAACATTGGAACAGGCTGCCCTGGGAGTCACCATCACTGGAAGTATTCAAAAAACGTGTAGATGTGGCACTTCGGGATATGTTTTAGTGGGCATGGTGGTGTTGGGCTGACGGTTGGACTTGATGATCTTAAAGGTCTTTTCCAACCTTAATGATTCTGTGATTAGTAGAGGGTTGGTGTTACAGCTACAAGGACCCCCTTTTTCTGATAGGAAGAATAAAGAGCTTGACTAGGAAATAATGTGAGCAGGATTTTGTCCACCATGCCTTGACAATGCACGTCAGCCAGGGGTCACGGGCAGCCAGCCTCCCTTGGGATCACGCTGGGCTCTCATGGTTAAGGCAAATCCACTTTCCTCCTCCTCCTCTGGAACAGAAGTTTCAAGCTGCAGAAACAGCATAACTTCATTCTTCAGCTCATATTCACACCTCATTGCTAGAGGCATTACTCTTCCATTTTGAAACCTTATTGCTTTTCCAGATTTGATCTGCTTTTCTTTTTCTTTTTTTCCCCCAGTTTTGGGAGCTAGTATTACAGTGCTGTTCTAAAGGCAAGAGTGTTACCCTTAAACACTCACTGAGAGATGCCCCTTCCCACATGGTTCTTTTCCAGTGTTATACCTGATGTTGTCTACACAAGTGCTCTGCATTTCTGGGAAGTCGTTGATCTCTGCTGCATGAAATCATGGCATCTCCCCTAAGGACCAGACGTTTCAAACCGGCGGAATTGTCTCCACTTTCCTGTTTTCTTGATATCATTGGTATGTGGCCTCTAGCTGATGTATTCTGGCTCCCCACGCTGCCTCTTTTTTGTCAGCACGCTTCTTTCTGGAAAGCTTCACCTTGTAAGTACCTGGCTTCCGCTGAGGAGCAGGAGTGCTTTGCTTTTGCCCTCGCTCTAGGAGGAAAAGAGGTGCTATTGGCAACTCTCAGGAAGAAATAGCTGCAGCCTCCATGCTGAGATGGAAGGACAGAGGACGTTCAGACCAAGGTCTGGGGCAGCTCACACTGTGGATCCGAGCAGGTCTAACCCTCCGATGTAGGGTTATGTAGGCCAAGTCATGGTTCCACATGCCCTTTTACTACTAACGCTTCAGTAAGTGACGGTTTAAGTTAGTCACTTCAGATGTAACAGCTGTAGGTTGTGTGATGTAAAAGCACAAATGCATCTGTTTTGCTGAATGTCTGAGCGGTTGTATTTTAAATATATATTTTCCATTAATGTTTTCTCTTGAGGGGGTATTCATACGATAATTACCAGGATTGGTTTGTACTGAAAAGACCTAACTTAATGCCATATTCAGCTTCAGAAAATATGTTTAAACTTTATTCTAGCAGGAGCTAATTCTTTATTTCACTGAGGCAAACCCAAGCTGTTCAGGCTGTTAAAAACAAACAACAAAAAAACCTCAGCCTGGCAGTTTCAGCAAAAATTCAGCAGCATTAAATGATGCATTAGCCAAGACTTCATTGCTTTGACCAGATATAGCATGGTGTGTTGTAAGTGTTACCGAAAACTGACCTTCAGTTGTCAAATTAAGTTGATAATTTTGAGGCCCATCTGGCCAAACCGCTAACGCTTAGCCTGGCAGGGCAGGCCCTGGGCTCCTCTGAGACACGCGGCCCCTTGGCAGGACCGCCGGCGTGTCGGAGCTGGCAGCCCGGAGCTGGGCTGGTGCCTCCCGCTCCTGAGGAGGGACGTGAAGTGAGAAATCACAAGCAATGGGCTCTGGGCATCTCTCTGTGTGGAGCTTGTTCCAGGATTACTGGATTTTGGGGACAGAGGAAGCCACAGCAACCAGTCAGTCTGAGTGTCCATCTAGAGAATTTCACCCACTGCAGCTGGTAAATTTGCCTCGTACAACTCAGATCACTGCAGATGTACTGCATTTAATTGAGCACTGTAGTAAAAAAAAAAAAAAAAAAAAAAAAATTTCCTGTTTTATTTGAGGCTCAGCTTTTGCAAATCCCTAATATACAAGGACAAAAAGCTGCTGGAAAAATATTGTGAGCCTTGGGTTAAAAGCCAAGAAGTGTAATTACTGATGCGCGCAACAAGCTATTGCACGTGTGGTGAAAGTGTGATCCTGGCATTGATTTTTCCATTACTGTATCAAGCTCCATGTGTGAAGCGTTAACAGCACTTCGGCGGGTGTATAGGAAAAATCTGTCATTTGCTGCAGCTGCCTCAGTGCCTGCCCACTAACAGCCCCAAAACCTGCCCTGTGCCCCCACCGGGAATTTCAGCGGTGTGAGAAATGATCGCTCTTGACACCCCAGAACTAGATAGAGAGAGGGGGGATGGCGGCACATCCTACCTGCAAGACTGCAGCTGCCACAGCGGCCTGAACGATGCCGGGAAGGGAGCCGGGCTTTTGCAAAGTGAGCAGAAATGAAAGGAGTAATTTATCCCAGTGTGTGTGTGCCAACATGCCCCCGGTGAGAGCCAGCACCCAGGGTAAGACCTCCTTTGCGCGGAGGTGGGTGAAGCACTCTGTCTTGTCCTGTGATTAAGCTACTGATCCAAGGCAGACATGAAAAAGAGCCTTTCTGAGTTGAAACTTCCCACAGTTCCCAATTCTATGTAAGGATATATACCTTACATATATATTCCTATATATCCCCCAAGATACAACTGCCATGTTACCCACCTGGTCCACCTTATGGCAAATTTGGTTTTCAAATGCAATTGATAAAATGGTTGCTCCATGGGGCGTAGCCATCCTGCGCAAAGCCTTACTTCCCTCTCTGCCTCACCTTCAGAGAGTCTTTACTTTCCCCAAAAGGTGGGTGAGGTGCCTTACTAGGATCTTCAGGGCCACAAGAAAGGACGCCAAAAGGAGCGAGAAATGGCACACTGGAAATTCCACCTTTCAAAAGACGGGTGGAATTTTTTGGGGGGAACAAAGTATAACAAGAGCCAGGGAGGTGGTGTCAGGGTCTGTGTTTGGAGGGGTGGTAAGTGGAGGCGGAGGGGTGCATCAGCATCGATGCGGTGTTTGGATGGATCCAGAAATAATGATCTTGTAGCAGCCCGACATCATCTCAGTCTGGAAAACTGATCCGAGTTCAAGAGGTTACAGATGAGAGGACAGTAAGCAAAAGATATAGTGGAATTGGGGGAGAAGGGGAGGATCAGGGGAGGGAGAGGGGATAATGAGGTAAGTTGTCACAAAAACAGTGCAATGTTTCTCTCATGTTATATAGAAAAGACAGTGAAAGCCTGTTGAGATTTTATATCATAGGGTCAGGCTTTCTGGTTTTGTTGCTGTTCCTTCTGTGGTTAACTGGAACAAAAAGGTCCTGGAGTTTCTCCCTGCAAATAACAAGAATGACCTCCAACCCCGAGACCAGGATCCAAACCTCCTTTCCCAGGATCATTATGAAGCAAACTCCATTTCATTTAGGTCATGACCTTTTGTTTGATTTTTCAGAGAATTATGACCTACTTGGTGGCAGGGCTTTGTGCTTGTTACTAGTTTCTCCATCCGAAGAACTAAAAAGTAAGTTAAGTACCAGAGGACAAGCATTTATTTTTAATACTAGCTTCTCAGTGTAACCAACCATAAAGTATTTATGGTTCTTCCTTGTAAATCTAACAGCTACTAGTTCTGAATCTGCTGCTTTTTCTCCTGACCTTAATGAAGACTCCTATACTTTACTGTCAAAATGAAATCTCTGGCCTGAAACACAGTAAAGAGTCCATAGCTTAGGATAATGCTGGCTAAACTGGCCTAAGCGTTACCATTCTACTAGAAGAAAGAAAAGGAGATTCCCCCCCCCCGCCCCCACTCTATTAATCCACCTTTCTCTATACTAATCTGAAGATGAGCTTGTGAATGGTCAATAAGGAGGCCAGGGCTTGATGACAGTTTGCTGAGCATCTGGCCTAGATCTTCAGCTGATGTAGATCATGTATATTTTGAAGCTCATCAAACCAGCAGCAGATTGCCTTCCTGAGCAGTAAACATTTACTTCTATAAAGCCCTATTCAACTTTAACAAAACATCATTTTCTGTTCCAGCTCTTGTCCCAGATTAAGTCCAGATAAGCAAATTAAAGCATGTTACAGCAAGATAGGACAACATAGCAGTGTTTTGAAGACATGTTTTGATTTTTGCTGGAAAGGAAGCATGTCACTGATGCTGTACCTTAACCAGGTCATGTTGAAGTTTCCCCAAATTATATTTGCCCCTTTCTAAAGCAATAAAAGTGCTACCAATTGGGCTATAACACACAGCGCATTTCCAAACAGTGTGACAAATGGCAAGGTACATATAATAAGCAGACCTCTAGGAACATAGGGTAACCAAAGACCTGATAGAGACACAGCCTTGAAGACCTTATTTCACTAAAACAGTCTCCAACCTTCACTTCACTTTGTCCAAGCAGAGACTGCAAGACAGGCTGTAACACATTTATCCAATAAACTCGTCACACAAGAAAGGCTGTGCAGAAGTGCTTGGTCGGGCCCGCCTTCGCTGAAAGGTAAGAGGATCTCGGGTTGTTTACTAGAAGGTATTGCACAATTCACAACACAAGGCAAAAACCAGGCTGGCAGGCTCTGTGGGAGCCATGCTGGAGAGAACTTCCCCAGCTGCCTGGGTCAAAGGCTTGCATAACATCAGAAAAAATAATGTTTATCTGTGAAATTATTTGAAGTGTAAAGTTAATTAAAAATATCATCTACCGTAATTTTTTTCCAGTGATTTTGGGTTTCTAAGATACGAAGGGAAAAAAAGGACCATGTCATCTTATTGACATATTGCACGTGAGTAATAACACCAGGATGCACAGACTTGCTTTATCCCTCTTCCATGCCATGCCAAGTAAGAAGCTCTGATGAAGTCAGTGCAGTTACTCCAATGTGACATGCATTAGTCTCATCTCACACAAACAGAGCGATGATGTCACTGTTTTGCTTTAAACACTTTATTCCATGCCGAGTCTTCAAATTTATGTTATTTGACTCAATAAATGTTTGATGGTCTCAGTGTAGCATCTAGTGGAGAAAGGGTAAATAACAGAAAAAACGCAAAGCAGAAACATGCCGTTAACGCTTGTGCATGGCAGGGATGAAAATGTGAACTGTTGGGGAGTGGGAATAGTCACTTCCCCAGATCATTCAGCAAAACACTTCAAGGGTCGCTCTGAAGCGGCTGCAGTTAACTGGGTACAATGCGGGGCTTGTAGTCCTGGCAGAGCAAGATGGTATCAGTGCCTTGAATTCAGCCCAGGAAGGGCTCTGTGGCTGAGGTACGCAATTGCTATGAAGGCAAATTGTCCTTTAGAATCTTCTCTACTTAGTTTAAATTTGCTCTCGCTCTGGCAGTAGTGTTTCTGTCCTGGCTTACAGTCAAGTTCTGTATTTCTTCCGTTCATGCTAATGCTGTCTTTAGTCTAACTACAGAGCCAGAGCTACTGTTCCCCCAGATTCTGTCCCGTCTTATTCCCTGCACAACCCAAATGAGGTGGGTGTTACTGCAGCGGCTGGCTGCACTGGAAAGACTGCAGCCAGATGTGTCTCAGAGTGGACGTGGCTCAGGACTAGTCCTGGACCCACCATGCAGCCGGACCTCGCGGAGCTCGGGGAAGTTTTGAATGTGCAAGCAAAGCAAAAATTGTCCCTTCTGCCTTTCAGTAGATTTGATCTGGGATTCAAAGGCTTAGCTTTCAAGACATATCAAGTCTCAGCAGGTCCTGGAAAATGGGGTCCTCTGTGTAATTATTTAACAGCAGCAAAAAATGCTTGGAGTTAGATTTTGAACATCTTTTATTTTCCCCTGAATGTCATTATTATATCCTATTTATAAATGAATTAGAGTAGAATATTTGTGGCAAAAGAGAAGAAAGCTTAATTTTCAGTAGCCATGAACTTAACAAAGAAGATAAGGCTTGTTATATAACAATTTTCTTCAAACTTTATTGTGACTTTTTCATGTGCGTAATGTCTTTAGTATTTTATGGGGAGGTGGACAAAGAAGCACAAATCCGTACGTACCCCAGAATCTACCTCTGGGCACCATTCATAGTGGAGAGTCCTCCAGAAGCACCACTGTTAGAGGAGGGAGACAGCTACAAAATTAATGATGGGGTTGCAGAGCCAGTTCCTCATGATATGGCATGGAAATGTACTGCCTTGGGCAGGAATACAAAGTAGACGGTACATATGTCCCTCATTAAGAGTACCTCTAGAGAACACTGTGATTAATCCAAAATTACCTGAGATACAATTTCTTTGCAATTCATGAGGACACTCTATGTTGCCACCGATCTGTACTGGCAAGCAATTACAGAAGCACCTGCGTTAGGCTGGTGGCACTAACAAATATGCAGCAGGAGAGTCAAGGGTTATCCGTTCTGTATTTGTCCTTGCTGAATCTTCAAGAGAGACCTGTTCAGATCTGTTTACTCCTTCATCCCTATTAGCCAACCCGAAGGCGTGAAGTGGGGGGATTCTCATTTTGCTATCTCAGTGCAAAGAGTATAGCCGACAGCGCTGCCTGCGAGCAGCGCTGCTGCCGAGGTCATCTCCTGAAGTGCCTTTCAGCTCTATCCTAATCTCAGTCCAACCTCTCATTACTGGATGTTTTCCTGTTCCTCTGAACTGCTGGTGGTCCCATTCAGTGATCCCAGAACAAAAGCCCACTGGAATCAGGATAACTACCCTGTTTTTCTGAGAACTTAAGAAAGGGCAGCAGGCATCACCAAAAAAACTCTCTCACAGCAGTCCAGTAAGTGACAGAGCCTGGAGCTGGAGAGAGCGAGCTCCAGATTTTTACCTTTTTAAGCACAGAGGAATTACTTTATGCACGCCTTCCGTTGTCCTAAAGGTGACTTGGGAGTATCAGTAACACCACTATTGATAAAGCCAAGCATTCGAAAAAGAGTTTGTTTCCAAGATTGTGAAATACAAAATATAGCTGCATTTTAATTTGCATTTTGTTTTTTTTCTGGCTTTTTCAACTTTCGTATTTCCAAGTCCCCACAACTATTATGACTAGAAACATCACTGTTATCATTCTTATCATCAGTACTATGGCTGCTTATAACAGTAGTACATGAAAGCAAAGATTCTTAGATAATAAGCAAATTTCATGAGCTGTGGGCAACATTACAGACCTGCTATAGATAGATAAAAGCCACATTAAATCTGCAGCTAATTGGTACCCTTGGTGGTGGTGTCACCAGAGAGATGAAGCACTGAGCCATCCCGTCCTCAGTGTGTGGTCCCTCTGCGGTTGAGTAACATAGGTGCAGGCAGAATAGCGGTGTAAATGCAATACAATGCTTTATTATTTTCAATGCAGACTACAGTCCACAGGGCTGGCCCTGCTAGCCCAGAAGCCAATACTCTGTCTGTGAAAGCTACTTTTCAGGGCTCTATCCATGTAACAGCAGTCAAATACTTTGAAAACTTCCATCGGCCTTCTGAGCCTCTTGTCTTTGCTAATTGTTTCAGAGGATATCACCTGGCATGCTCCAGCCACACTATTTTTAGGGTATATGTATTTTTAGATAAAAAAGAACACATACAATCATTTTGCAGTCTTGATCTGAAAATTATTTTTTTCACCCTATTAGAAAATGGAGTGAGATGAATTTTTTGTAAATCATGATGCTTTTTATTATAATTATTCTGGCTAATTTCTGTACAATCAGACCAAACCTTCTAATAGTTTTTGCTATTTATAGCATGAACTTTGGAACTACTTCAGGAAGCCAGAAAGTGAACTTTCTATGAATCAAGAATTCAGAACGAGTTGTACAGTTCCTGGAAGAACTTAACTGGTCAAAAATCTCTCTTGACAATTTTAATTACTTTGCAGGGAGGCCAGAATGTGGGTGTACCAGGAAGTAGTTTGCACATATGTTTTGTTTAGCTGAGTTGCTGCTGTGCGTCTTTTGTCTTTTCCTTAGGAAAGGTCAAATTCGGCAGTTTTCTGTACTGCATACTCAAGTAGATGGTTAATGCAACGTAAAAGCAAACCACGACAGTCAATAAACACACTTTTATTTTTCTCTTCAGAGATACTGGCAAAGAACAGTTACTTTTGAAGCATGTCATGTTATACTGCAATGAAGAAAAATGTTTTTAGGACTGGACTTGCATTTCTGGCTATGGTTTACCAGTGGGGGAAAAGCCTTTCACTGGTGTTTGCTGTTGCCAGACAATGCCGACCTCAAAACCTCAACTGTGAAACTGCAGAGTAGTGAGAGGTGACATACGGCCTCCTCTGTGTTTCAGATGAGTGAGTAGTTCTGTGCAAAGTTTTGTAAAGAAGCCTCTGAAAAAGCCAAAGTAACCAAACACTACAGTATTTTTTTAAATCCCCAGCAACAAAATGGGAAGGGATGATGGGAAGGGATGACACAGCAGCCATTTTCTCTTCCCTTCTTTTATTTGTATTTATGTTTTTCTCAAAAAGTTTCCTGATGTTTTATTTTAAATGGACCTGAAATATGAAATCTGCCCATCTGGAAGCCTGAGCTCATTCCAGCGCTTGCCTTGCAGATCAAGGAAACAAGACCAACAAAAGCAACTTCTTTACAGAGGTGGAATGTGTATTGCTTATCTACACAGGCTGCATCCCCTTAGAGAATAAAATGCTGTGGTCTTCACTCAGAAGCGGAGATCTTAGCAATGGAAACATAAATAGCACTGAGTACAGAATGCAGCAACCTGTGCACATATGGTGTCCTTATTAGAACCACTGCTATCTGACTTTAGGCTTTGAAAGAAAGCTACCTTCCTGAAAGTTACCTAGAATTCAGCCAGATACAGGCCAATGTAAAGTTAGGGGAAAAAAAATATTAAAACCTGTAGAGCTGGAATCTGAGCTACTCATTGCAAACTATTTGAATTTTTTTTGTCACTATAGAAAGAAATCAATAGCAGAACTGAACTAATTCCTTACAAATTGAGACCACCGGTACTCTCTTGCTTTTTGCATGTTTCTTTCTCTCCTTTCAAATACTCCCAAAATTTTCTGACAAGTCACAAAGCCAGGAGGCTTTGGTGGCAGTTCTTAGCACTGAGTTGCTTAATGTTGGACCTAGGAAAGGCAAAAACTATTTTAAAACATGCAACATAGCTCAAAACAAAGTTACAGGCTTGCTGCAGAAATTACTGGGTGAGGTTCTTTGGGTTAAGTCAAAGTGGAGGTCTAACTAAATGGTCATTTTTGGCTTTATATCTATGTAAGTGGTTTGCCTAAAATAAGGTCACTATGGATCTCATCTCAAAACGTTGATCAAATACATTTTAAGGTTCTAAAAATATTCATTAGATGTTTCATTAAAATGTTTTATCGGGATTTCTTGTGTTTGATATCCACAGTTCCAGGACATGAAGCAAAAACTCTGAGATGGAAGGCTTTCTGCTGCAGCCATAATATAAGAAAGACTGAACTGAGTCACACCAAAGGTCCAGATAACCTGGCAGTTGCCTATGGTAGAAATATAAGGACAGAGTGGTTACACCTTCATTTTTCCTCCTATTTACCATCTCAATTTCTGGCAATCTAAGGACAGAACTGGAGCCTCTGTCCATCTCTTAGAACTTTGCTTCTCTTCTGTGGTTTCCTTGAATGCTTCTGTTATACCTCTGTTGCCTGCTAGTGCCTCAAGTTCTCTGGCAGATCTCCTGTTCTTGATGTATTTGGAAAAGTTTTTATGCTTCAAAATATTTTTTGGCCTGCTTTATTATGGCTTTATATTTAACTTGCCAGAGTTTATGCTATTCCTCTTTCAGAGACAAGCAGAAAATATCAGTGTTCCATAAGTGAACACACAGATGGCACACACAAAGGTATTTGCAGTGGGTATCTGAAAACGCAACCTTGTGGTACTGGGATGCGTGTTAAAGGCAAAGGAGTTATTGAAGGCTGGCTGGAGAAAAAAAGGACTTAGCAAAATGTGGTCCAGTGACTGTAGGTACTAACGTTTCCGTCAGCTTTCATTCTCAGTGTATTCCTAGAGGGTTAGCTTTTAAATACATTTTTCAGAGAAATACAAACAGCCACCAAACTGGATAATAGCTGCAACAAGCTTATTAACAGAAATTACTATTTTCACAGTATTCTAACAGCTGGCATTGTGGAGCCTTATTGCGCCAGGTATTGCACAAAGGTAAAGAGAAAGTTAGTCCCTGCCCCAAACAGCGAAATTATCCTGTCCCTGTAGCTTACCTAGGACATTGCTGAGCAAGCACGCTCGCTGTTTATGTCACTACCATGTTTTAACAGTGATCCCAAAGCCATGTTCAAGCACGAGCATGCCTGCCGTTCACACTGATCGGTGGCATGCTCCGCACGGGATTTGGCCAATCTCACAACTCGCAGATTGTGTCTGTGTTCCTGAAGTTTCCTTAAGCAAGGCACATATGTCCAAGTGTTTTGCTGAATCAAGACCCCACTTTATAGAAAATATATCTGCTATTAAACATACATTACGCTTGATCTTAGTGTTAAGATTAAGTGCCTTGTCTCCTGCCCCTTTCCCAGCTAAACTCCACCCGTGGTGAGAGTCATTCATCTTGAATTGCTTTAATGCAGCATTTTAAGTATGTCATACTGGCGACAAAGCAGTTTGCACGATATTTCAGTGAGAGGTTTAAAATCCCATTCACATTTTTAATATACATTTCTCTCACATAAATTATCGCAGCTTGGTTGGCAGATCTTGCATGAGCAATAAAGTTGTTGGCACAAACACATACCGCAGATCTATTAAGTAAAGAAGCAGCTTTTGTTTGTTCCTACATTATATACAAGAGCTGTGAGGTTTAAGTTGTACAAAAAGGTTTAAGATGCTGGCGTTTTACTAGCAGGACATTATTAGTCATGAAGTAACATATCCTCCCCAAAATGCATCAGTGGCAGTACAGATAAATCCCCATGCACCACCGGTTTGAAAACTAAGCTCTCGCAATGTGAAGTATCCATGCAAAAGGCAGCTTTCATTGCCTGTATGCGCAGGCAGACAGTAGCTGAAAACTTGCTTTTATATAAAAGAAACAAGCTACTGACAGAGAAGTGAGCTGAATGCACTTTTTACATATGAAAGGAATGTGTTTGCTTTTGAGTAAATAACAACAGAGTCACGTTTCAGTTTGCTTTCTCTCATTCATAATTTTGGGAAGTGATCGCTCAGGTTATATAACTCATAGCTCAGAAATGAGAATTCTGCAAAGTAAGTTCTCTGCTGAACTTCACATTCAATGGTCTGAGCAACGTCTGTACACAAATATCCTGCAGTGCAATTTTGCTCCTTTGTTGTAAGAGTATGAGCTGGAGCACTTTGTCTCAGTATCTATTTTTAAAAGATTTAGCGCTCTTGCAACGTAGGCCTGACCCAAAGTATGTTGCATGTGGTGGGAATCTTTCACTGCCTCTATTCAGGGCTTTGAATCAAGGCTTCTGCAAACAACAAATTATACAAATAATAATGTATTGCGAGGAAATAACATTGGAACATCCAGCCTTTAATATCTGTGTATCACCAATTTTCTGTTAGATTAGCAAAATGTATCCTTTCATAACAGCTTAAGGTTACATTTGCCAAACAAATGTTGTGTAGTTTTACAGTCACGTTGAGTGGTTTGGATTGTTTCTCTATTACACATTCTGTATAAAGTAATGTATTAATTATTGTTATTCTCAAATGGAATGTAAAAGTATGTTTGTCAAAAACTGGGCACAAGTAAAGAAAATTATACAAAAATATGAGATGCAGACTTCGAAGCCTATGTGCAAATGGATTAAAATGTGTCTATGCAATTTGTGAATAAATTTGCCATGATCTGAAAGAGAATTATCAGGAAACCAAGACAACTCTGCAGACAAGGATCCTTTTAATGCACAGAAAAACCTGTCTTAGGCACTGCTCAAGAAGCTGGCAGTAGATCAGAAATGCAGAACGCAGTTATTGGATATCTCTAGATGCACTGCAATCAGTTTGTCAGTAGAACTATGGAAATGTTTGAGAAGAGCTTGGAGCAATGCGGATGCAATAAGGAACGGCATTACAGATGCTGTGTGTGTTTTTTTGGGGCTTTATGAAATCATCAGCCTAGGAATTGTTCAATCTAGGGGAAACATTTACATTTCCAACTTTGTCATCTTATTTATAGACTTTCATTAATGACATTTAAATAACAGCAATTTATGAGTGTTTCCTAGTCAGTGCTCCAGAGATTGTGCGTTATCTAAAATTCCCGCTTGACCGCCTTCCCCAAATTCAGTCTTCCAGCCGCTGATTCAACTTAGCCCTGAGACAAGATGAGACAACTGGAGGATCCTGTGTGTCCCAATACTCACTCAGAAAAAAGGAGAGGAGACTAAAAAAGCTTGAGGGGGTATGACTGCTTGCTTAAAAATAATTGGGGGTAAACAATGGGAAGAGGGAAGCTCTATTTAAGCAAAAGAACAAAATTGGCACAGGAACAGTTTAGGCTAGAAATGTACAAGAAGGTTTGGAAACATCAAAAGAATGCAATTTTAGAAAGCTTCCTAATTAGAAGAGTACGTGCAAACTCCTTTAGTAGCATTCTGCATCTTGCTATGGTTAGGAATTTAATTGTGAAATCCAAGAACTCGTTCCCAACTATATATTCTATGTGTCTGTTATTTGGTGAAGAGCTTGTTATGAGAGGTTCTATTTTAATAAATGGACATTAAAGACATTTTTAACCAAACCCTTTCACACATAATATAAACACACGAAAGCACCGAGTTGTGTTAAACTAAGTCTTGCAAAGCAAACCTTCCCATGGGCCACGTATGAAAATCTGTATGTGGCCAAGAGGCACAACGTGCCTCATACCTTGGAGAACTCTGGCAAGGACTCACAGGCAGAAAGGACTCTCCAGGACATTTGCAGGGTGAGGCTGGGTGCACATGTGGCCGAGACCGAGGGACAGCCCCATTCCCCCTCTCTGCCTCATTTCCTCCCACGGTAAGCGTTTTGTACCCGGCAGCCCTGATGTCAATGCAGACTTGCTGCCATTTAAGTGACGTTGCCCTGGCCTGGCAGTTGCACTCTACCTACTTGCAAGCACCACGATATCCAGAGGCACCAGTTAGCTGCATATCGCTGAAACACAATATTGCTACTGTTCAGGCGAGCAATAGCTCATCGCCCTTGTTAACTGCTTCCCTCAGCTCTGCCTCCTCATCGCGGCCCCGCCAGCCCTCCGGGCCCAGGCTGCTGCCCCGCCTGCGCTCCA
>NW_010519467.1:0-286 GCF_000687285.1 Phaethon lepturus | reverse complement strand
CACCGGGAGCGAGGGGACAGCGGCGCGAGGTGGCAGCCACCACTGAAGGCGGACCAGCTTAGCACGCTGTGACTGACGGCTCAGATGACCAACCCACGCTCACTGACGGACTTGGGGCACCGCCCCCTTGATTGATGGAAGACTACCCAATCACGCCCCGGAATGGACGCTCGGCCCTGCCGTTTCTCTTTCACGGACAAAGAAAGGGGCCAATCCCGCGGGGAGGACACCGCCCATTTCCCTTTCGACTCTCGCGAGTTCTCCCGGGCAGGCTGCTTGTTCTCCC
>NW_010519466.1:0-1217 GCF_000687285.1 Phaethon lepturus | reverse complement strand
CCGGCACCATCCGCCAGCCAGTCACTCAAAATTCAGTAAATAAAGGGGCCTCATCTGGGGGGATACAGCGGGGGGCTTATTTTGCTTTTCATAGGAATTAATACCCAGTCTTCTGGCTTTTTCCTTAAAGTAATATATTGCATCACCCCAAATGTGTATAAATAACAGGCAATGTAAAGCCAAGTCAATCCATCTACAAGGAAAAACAGACGTTACGGAGAATGCCGCAAGGGTTTCAAACTCACTCTAAATACCTCACTCTTCGCTTGTAGCTCACACAAAATTAGGTTTTGCGAGTCAGACATGATTTATGTTACAAAAATCTGTAATTCCCCTTTTTGGCAACTCACCCAAGCTGATAGCTGGTACTACAGGTACGGCATATACATACGTTGGTGTTCTGCCGTCTAGATGATTTCTGACCGTAATTTCTAATTTGCAGGAAAGCTTGTAGCAGGGCAAGAAGTCAATTGATATGGCTTGGATTTAGCAACCTGTAAATTGAAACACTGTTTTAGTTTTCCTAAGACTCCCTACCTTTAAAAGTCTTCATTTCCCCAAATGTCACACGTTTTGTCCCTGAACCCCCCCTGAATCAACTAATAACCTTTATTTGTGAAAAATTTATGCAACGCCTATAGCAAAACCAATAATCTTTTTTTTTTTTTCCTGTAAATGAAAGTGGAAATTGAAAGCTTTTCCCGGTGACTAATGCTAAGTGTTTGACGACGCATGTTAAATGAAACATACAGGAATGTGTGAGCTCTTTGGTTTCCTCTTTCCTTCTGCTACTGGGATTTGCAGAGAAGAGTTTGTGACTCGCAGAAGCAGCGAGGTGCCAGCAGCGAAGCGGTTAAAGTCCTGGCGGCGCAGGGACACACATGCCGAGCAAATGCATTTCTATTTTCACAAGAGAGAAGGCAATGCAAATACACCGACACTGTTTACACAATAGAGAAGGGAGGGGAATATCTCCACTATCAACTAGTAATTTTTCCAGACAAAGAAGTCTTTTCTGTAGCGCAGTAATCCTCTCACGCACCGGCCGTATATAATTGACACTTCTCAATTATACACCTACAGAAGCACACGGTTATTTCTTGTTTAGCTAGTTTCCAAGCCAGCGTGCCAGCTTTCCTCATTTTCCATTACTCCGCTCCTTACGCCCCGCTGACGCCGCGACAGGGCCCGGCGCACACTAAGCGCGGCAGGCCGGG
>NW_010519465.1:0-9741 GCF_000687285.1 Phaethon lepturus | reverse complement strand
CGGCGGAAAGCGGCTGAAAACACAGACGGCGGAGGAAAGCCGAAGTGCCGCTACGCGGCCCTCGCTTGAGTCCAGCCGGGGAAAAAGCCGCGACTCTGCGCGTCCTGATGAAGCACTGCTGCGCTCAGCAGCTCATGCCACCAGCCATCTCCCCCGCAGAGTCCGTCTAAAATCAGCCCACGAGCTGGCGGGAGGGTAAGGGGGGGGTGCTCGGACGGCGAGGTCGTCGGCGTTGAGCGTGGTCGGTCCCGTAACACCTTCCCCTACCTGCTGCAAGGAAGAAGTCGGGGGAGAGGAAACACAGATGGGCCAATGGTCAAGATTTCTCAAAAGGTTAAACAAGAACTTTTAAAACCAGAGTAATGGGACACGGGAGACGTCTGGCCAAAAATATATCCCAGCGGACCTTCTGCTTTTCTGATAGAAATATTAAAACTTCCCATGGAAGCGAGCGCTTGCCTCCTGTTTGTGAAAACTGGTTTCTGGAGGCCAGATGCACAGAGAAGGACTCATTCTGTATCCAAATCGCTTGAGCCTGGCAAACATGAGTTTACAGGGAGGCCCGAGGGGAAGAGCAGATCCTATCCATGTTGCCCTCCGTACATCCCTGCACGTGCCTCTTCCTCGTGGGTACCAGCCTGCGAAGTCTACAGGTGCTCCCGGGTTTGCTTCCTTTACCCGAGGACTGCCACATACCATCGCTAATGAAACCTCCGTTTACATTATACGGTCCTTTCCCACTTGCAGCATATGCTCGCTGGAAAGAAAAAAAAAAAAAATTACCGCTTGTAGCCCCATTGCAGGATCTTTTTTTTGCACTTCAGACTAGTCTATAATATACGATAGAGCGCCAACGCTTTCATTGACATATAGCTTGTTCACTTGGATGTCATGAGATAGCAAACAAGTGAATCTAAACAACGCAGCCAGCTAGTTATATGGCTAATCTGGCGGGTTGCTTTGATTTCATAAATAAATTAGTTTAGTCTCCTGAACAGGGAGAGAAACACGAACCAGTGATCTCAACAGTGCTGTTGCCCTTCATTACCAACAGGCCCTTGCTCAATTAGAAATGCCATTTGTTTTGATTACAAGGTTTTATGTGAGTAGAACCAAATTTTACCCAGATACATTGCGGGAGTAAGGACTCGTATAAAGAACCACAGCCAGAGGTGTTTTCCAATGGAAATGCTGGACACAGGCTATGTGTTACGGGGTGTAGGTAAGGTACTGAGGGCTGGGAGCAGAGCCGGGGGTGCAGATCAACACCCCCAAAGGTGTTCTGTGTGCAGGCAGCGTTAGCACTAATTGCTGTTAACGTAGAGCTGCCAGCTCACCGCTGACGATGTATCAGACTCCAGCATGATCTGTGCCTCGGAATGAACCGCAGGATTTTTTTACACCCCCCTCCCTCCCCCCCTTCTGGATAGAAATAGCTCATTAAATATTTAATTTTTCAATTAAAGAGTCACTTTGAAAAAACAAAAGTTAATATTCATCCATTTAACATGTGGTGGGTTCAGAGCAGCTGTGCTCCTCGCACACATCAGAACCGGGGCTCGGACATGAGCAGAACTGTTTAAAATGCATCTGAACTGTATGGTGAGCAACAAAAGAAAAAAACCAAAGTGCCTAATCAAAATAAATACAAATCCCCCAAAACCTGAAAAAAGTAGTGTGTGAAGTAGTAGTATTAAAAAAAAAGTGTTTAAAAGAAAGTATTTCAGGTGTTATTTGAAATTGTATTTAAACTCAAAGCTTCATAAAATAATTAGGCAAGATGGCGAACAAAATCTTTAGGTTCCACAGAAACAATCTGGCCTTTGACTTCAGTTAGCCAGAGCGTGGCAAAAGATTTTCGGTCTGACTTTACAAAAACTCCTTCAAATTTTCACTGTCGCCGCACAGCCCGTTTGCTCTGTTGCAGAAGGATAAGCTAGTGATGAGCTCGGTGCTTTGAAAGTTTGATTCCAGTTTCGGTGTACCACCCCTGAGCCAGCTCACACAAGTCCTTAACTTGTTGGCATCTGCGTCTTGCCCTGTGAATGGAGGTGGTGGCACTTCTCCTCCTACCAGCGGTCGGGAGGACAAATGAAGACTCTAGTGCAGAGGTAACAGGATCACACAGGCCTTTTAGATAGACCGAAGCGGCCCCATGAGCTGGTTTTGTGGTCCCGCTCTCCGTGGAACTGGAATTCCAAAATTAAACTGCTCGGTATATGGGCAGATTGAAACTCCAGAGGAGTTTTGCTGCACGGTTTTTGTGGAGCTGGGTTGATAGATGCACCAGAGGCAGACCCTTCCACCTGGGTAAGTTGTTCCCTTGGGTCACAGCGTCCATATTTATGGAACCTATTTTAGTACTTCTTAAAAAACTGCCTACAATTAACGCTGCTAAAATTGTGTGTTAAGCAGGAGGGAACGCTGTGCCTCAACACAGCTTGGGAGAACTAGAGCCAGCTGAAAGAAATATCATCTCACCTTGAACTTTCCGCAAAATAAAGACACTTCTTTTAGTGACAGAAAAATTCATTGGACAAAGCTGATACGAGTGGCAGAGAGATGGGTGGGCTTGTTGGCAGGGACAAGTGTACTTTGAAGCACAATAGATTTTTAAGATCTATCAGTTAAATAGTCAGACCCCTGCATGGACATAAAGTACAGGATTTCTCCTGGTCATTGCTCTGTTAAGCCTGGTAACCTGTATTTCACTAAGGCGTTTCTTCAAGTAAAACATCCAATCCTGAAACAAAAGCTTAAAAAAAAATAAAATTCAACATACGGTGATCTATTGGATCCCATACTGTAGCAATTTTGGCAGATAAAAATGTGCCTGATTTGGCCCAGTTAGTATACAGCGTGTTTCAAGGAACGTGATACTTATGCTCACATTTGATTGATTCTTCAAGCACAATTGAAGTGCAATTTAGTCTAAAATAGACAGATTCTGCACTCAGCATTCAGGATATTGAGAGCATGATCCCGCAGCACCGAAGTCAACTTACGCCACTGGCATCGGTGTAAGCAGAAGCAGGCATTAATCTGTGTCACTCATCCATTAATGAGGGAAGAGTTGTTCCAGCTGCTGAAAAAAAAATGGAATTTTGTGGGCTTTTGGAGTACAACGGAATGGAAAAGGACGTACCTGGGCTATATACACTCGCTGTAAATGAAAAGTGATTGAGGATCTGGACGCAGCTAAGTTGGGCAAATATCACCCAGTAAGATTTACAGAGTATTTGGTTGAATTTTAAAAAGTGACTCAGCAGAGTTTTCTTAGATGGACAGTTGCACGGAGGGACCAATTTCAGGCACCCTTTTTCTAGCGTAGTCCCGATCAAAGCCAAGGTGCCCTGCCAGCACATTGGCTCCGGCTACGGTATGGTTTATGTTTGACACTCCCGTAGGAACACGCTCCCGAAGTTTTGGCGAAGGTAACTCAAAGAGTTGGACAAAGGACCGATCATGTTCTTCATAATCATAGACCACTTGTTGTCCTCAAAATAATCTATGAACAAAACTGTTATGGGTACAGAAGAGAAAAACAGTCAAATTTCTATTCTTTCTTAGGTATGTGGCAGTAGTAGCAAGGTGGCTGGGGCAGAGCGGCACGGCAGAGTGGGAAGCTCTCTCTACAGAAACAGAGCAGATACTCTGGCCTAGAGATTGTGAGTTTTACTTATCTCCTGCTCCAGCCTGAGCTTGTTTTCCCAGTGGCTCCTTCCAGCCACGTTGTGGAGTATGAAGCATGAGGGAAGGGAAACACAACCGCTTCCTTTGTGTAACAAGTCAACAAGGAAAACAGTTTAAATTTTGACCGTAAGGCAATGAGTATTTGCGATTGCCCATGACTAAACTGTAGATTTTATATACGACCCCCCCCCGCCAAATCAATCCAAAGAAAAGGGTAAGTTGAGAGTTCCTGGCTCCAGTCCCATTCTTGGTCCACTACCCCAGTCCCAGCTGTCCCTGTGATAAATACAAGTAAACTGGTATAGTAATAACATCAGGCTTAAAAATTCTCAGCCAACTTCCCTCGGTATGCTGCGGCAAGGTCGAATCCATGGGGGCAATATATTTTCATTACCTGTTTTGCCGGTGCCCTCTGTTGCAGCAAAGCACTCCAGCGTTCTTCCCAACGCCGAGCACTGGCGTTTCAAAGGACACAGCTCGTTCGGGATCAAAATACATGTCAGTTGTTGCCCTTTCTATTTAGGCCTTAAGCCTTGAATCAACAGAGAGAATCCTGGACATGGGAAAATACAGTGCTGACAAATACGTAATTCAATTAAACAGGCTGCCGTTGTTTAAGGAATAGCCCTTTCCTCTGATCCATCTCTTTCAGAACTCTTTGTCTTAACATTATGGCCTACTTGAAACACTCAAGCTCATGAATGCATTAAAGAGCGTTTCATTTGTTTTATTTAGTATTTTTACTGCTTTGCTTGGCTTTTTGCAAACAGGGGAGGCACAGCCCTCATTTAGAATTCACTGTAACATGCACATTCTTCCCTCCTCCTCTGCCGAGAGGAGAGGGGGAAAAAAAACACCAACAAAAAGATTACAACTGTTTCAAAAGTACCAAAACTCTTGGGTAATTCATCATCAACGCTGACTGATTAACAAAAACGGCTTTAGAGCACAATCATTTCAAAACCTGGGTAGGAGACACATTTACCCCAACAGTAAATTGCTAGATTTTAAAAAACACGGAAGTATTTTACCCAATTTTTGTTCAAAATTATGTTAGGGAGACAATATTGCGTATTTGCCTTTTTAGCTTGCATTCTGCTTAAATTCAGTCTTTGTTTTTAAAGAGCGAGTCCTCGCACTCTCCCACATGCGATCTCAGCATTGTGCTATCTCACCGTGGTAGCTGTGTAACCCTTGAAATGCATCAATGATGCATTATATCAACAAGGACTCAAGCTTCCATTTATCTTCAAATATTTCACAACCCACTGCAGTATATTCTCAGTTGCAATTTTTGCTTTCAAGTTTGGCCACCATGTGCGTAGCATTAATTTCTCTGTTCACGTGTAATTCATTCAGGGACTTACACCAGCTGAGAACCACATATGGAGGCCCAGATTTACAGAGCTTTTATTTTGTGCCATGGAAGCCTACAAGAAACAATTTTCTGTTTGAATATTGAGTGTTTACAGAGGTCTTGTTGTTCACTGGAGACAGCGGATTATGAAATCATATTCTGCAAGAATCCTATCCAAAAAAAACCCTGACTGTAACATTTATTAACTCCTCTCTGTTCAAATGCTTGCTGGGTTCTTACAGGGCAATTCAACGTTGCTTCTCCTCTCTTGGGGTTTGTTGTTCATTATTATTATGGTTACTACTATTTGCTACTTTAGAAAAATTGTTGGTCCAGCTCCAGCCAGCTTCTACAACTTTGAGTGACCAAGGCCTGGCAGCAGAGACAGAGATGAGGAGTGGGACATGGGTCTCAAGCAGACTAACACACGTGCTCTAACACACAGCTTTGCTACTACTTTTTCTGGAGCTGAAGCTATGCATGGGGATCTGCTTTTGAGGAGCAGTCAAGAAATTGTATGAAGGGTATTCACACCATACAACTCACTAAAGTCCCCAGCGCAGGTACCTGTATGAGGCAACTAATGCTTGGGGTTGAGAATACACTCCTTTTTTATCACGTCTGAATCGGCTCCAAGTGCAGATCTCTAAGACCCTTCTGTGGTGCTCATTTAGGCTTGTTTTGAGAAAATAATGACACATATTGAGTGACTAATGTCCCGCATAATTAATCCTGTAGCTCCTTGTTTATCAGGATTTCAAGGGGAATGGAGCATTTTGATGGAAATCAAGAAATCTGGTTAAACCTAACGCTGACAGTAGTCCTTGGAGGGATGCTTCAGGGTTAAGCCTGCATGTGTCAGAGACCTGGAGGAGACACCGCGTGCTCGTGGCCGTTTGGGAGGGGAGCTGGGGTGGAAGTTAAGCATCTCCAACCTCCCATGGGCTTCTCTCTCTCTGTCCGCTGGGGTCACCTCCTCCCGATTGCTACCGGAGGTAACAGAGCTGGGTGGTCACAGGGTCGGGTCCTGGGAGCCCCAACAGCGTTCCTGGCAAAGGACAGAAAGTGCAAATTGACTTTAATTAGGGATCACCCATGTGGCCTTCGATGTATCAGTTTAAATCAAACATTAACAACTGTCAATTTCTTCTTTCACCCAAGACCCAAATCCTGTAAACACAAGGACCGTAACAAATCCCTGAAGCAGGTTTCAGCGCACGTATATGGAAAATATACTAAACTATAAATACTGTATACCATATGGCATCGAGATTATCTAATTTCGCTTCATAACTGGTGATAAAATGACCAATCAACTGATGTGCAGAATGAAATGCCAAGCCAACGATTCAGCTAGCCTTAAGATTGCTCTGAGGTTTCATCGTATCCCATCACATCCCTAAAAATAAGCACATACCTATTTCACTGACACTTGAGCGTGGACACAGTGGGAATCTGTGCAAGGCTAGATCTGCTTTCAAAGACAGAATTTGTCCTCATTTCTCTGCAGCTATGTGAGGAAGCTAGATTAGGAGGACACCAACAGTGCCAGAGGAGAAATTTTGAACTCTCCATTTATTTATTTGAAAAACTCAAGTTTTGGGCAGGTACCACTCATTCCTCAGCTTTTGCTGAGACCAGAGGTTCAGCACTAAGGCTCCTAAGCTCTACTGCAACACAAACAACAGAAGAGCTTCATTGTGTACTTGTTACCACCACACCTTCATCCATTTTTTCCCTCATTACTAAAATCATTTAACCACTGCACAGACCACAGCTCTACTGTTCTGTTCTCCAGAATTGTAAAGGGCTCCTATCCCAGCAGTGAGGTATCAGCCCTCAGAAACAGAAGATCAGCGCTTGGAAGACCAAGGAGGAAGTTACTGCTGTATTCCTGAGTTGAACAAAAGGGATTTCATAATTTACTGAATTCATGGAGACAAAGAGGGGAACCACCAAAGAGCTGTTGAAGGTTGTCTCTAGTAGAAATCACAAAGCAATGCGCAATGGTACCCGAACATTCATGCTTGAAGAGAACATGGTGGATATAACCTACCTGGAGGCACTGGAAGTTTAATGAATTTTGGAGTAATGCAAGAGATTAAAAGCCACACAGAGCTTTAAAAATTAGTCTGAATCAGAAATCAGCTTATTTCAAAGTTAAACACCAATGTCATCAGCTCTGATTTGGAGGGGGGCTTAGACCCAGAAGCAGAGAGATCCATCAGTCCACAGATCCATTTCCCAGGAGAGTGCTGGCAAATGGTTTTCTTGGCTCATTTAAAATTAGCTTGGGTACAGCAGTTATGAATATACTGTGCAGCAAATTATGCACTGAATGATAAACAAATAGGTTGCTATGATTTTATGCTATTTTAATAGCTGGTGATTAACCAAGTGAATGTCATTTCGTCTGGCCTGATTTGCCAAATAGTTCCTCTCTCCTACCGCCCAGGCAGTTATAAAGTAGTGCCCCATACAACCATGCCCTATTACTGTATTAAACTCTGATAAAATATTTTTTAGAGGAATAGTAACATATTGTAGTTGTATATACTCACTCATAGCAATCCCTGCATTGATCTTCGTGTAGCCAGCTGAGGGAAGAGTTTTTTCTAGCAAGCCATACTGAGGGCTTGTCTTTGATGTGAACTTAAAGTCCTTGGGGTCTTCATCAGAAACATTTCAAATGGATTCGTGCTTAAGATTCATCACCCATCCCAAACACATTGACTGAGAAAAACCCAGACTAACCCGACGCTCGCTAGTCTGGACGAACTGCTCCCTTGCCTCCGTTACCAAGAACGGTTTTATCTATATCACTTGGAATCTTGCCTTTTCTCTTTGAGAGAACCCTCGCTGGCACCTCGGCGCTGACAGAAGTACGTCTCAGGTGTACAGGGCCAGTGCCTCGTTGTGTCCCCTCCGGGAGCGTTAATTAGCACTACTGCACTGGCTCATATCGCTGCCCAGTTCTAGCTAACGCCAGAGGTTAAGCTGTCCCCGACTGCGTCACCAATTTAAACTCTGAATGAGCTCGTCATATGCACAACGCACGTTAGTTCCCGGGGTGCTGATACTGAATAAACACATTTCTGACATCTCAGAGGTTTACCTTTCCTCTAGCATTAATTTGCTTTTAACTTCACTATTTTTAACTAGCCATTTAGTCTGTACCACATCTGAACAGAAAGGATAAAAAAAAATATTAACACAATGTAAAAATTTCCACTTGCTTGAAAAATGGATTTAAAAAAAAAGAAAAGAAAAAGGATGTTTAAAAGAGTTTCTTGCTCAGTAATTTTAATGATCCTTACTTAAACTTCTCCAGGTCTTTTACAAATTACTCAGACCCGATGTTACAAAATGCTTTAGCATCACCGCTGCTCTGCGCGGACAGTTGGGGATCTTCCTGTGTACTTTTTTTAAAAAAAAAAAAAGAGCAGGCTAAAATGCTTTGCTGAATTGCACAAATCAGCAGAGTAGTTTTTGTCCCTTTTCTATGAAAGATGAAGCAGGGACATGGGAGCTTTTAACGTCAATATTATCAGAAGACTCCACAAATTGTGGTTTCTTCCACCTTTTGGGACTGACTGTCAGAGGCATCGGGCAACACCACTTTCTTCTGCTCCTGCGACCAGACAATGCTGCCTTCTTCCCCAGACAAGCACCATTCCTGCCTTATCGGAGAAATTTGCATTTCATTTCTCCGTTACGTGAGATAGCCGCGTTGTGTGGCTGCACAAAGAGGGGCTTTGTCTCTCCTAACCAAAGGCGGGCAGATAACTCGCTATTGAAATTTAAAAGGAAAGGAGTAATGTGACAAAATGCCGCGTTGCTGGAATGCTTCTGCTCCCGAGCGTGCCTGCACAGATGGAGCAGAGCTTTGTCACCAGTGACCTTGTTTGCTCTTCCGCACCAGTTGCATTTTTCCAAGTTCCTACTGCAGCTCCGGACCTTCCCTTCCCTGTGGTGTTGCAACTTGCCAGCACACATCTCTGAAAGGGAAGTCTTGAGCAAATCATTTAAAGGGACGAAAAAAAAAAAAAAAAAATCGCAGAGGAAATTTATGTCACGTTGATGTGCCAAATATCACGTTGATGTGCTATCGCTGTGTTGCTGTAGCATGATTGTATCACCTGCCCCTCAATGACTGGCAATTTCAGGCTGCTTCGTCATCCCAGACAGATGCTCCAGTGCTACCAAACCACAACAACGAATCACCTGGTCCTATCCCGCAGTTCAAAATCAGCCGTTCGTCACAGGATTTTTTTAATGCAATCTTTGTGAGAAGTTTGGATTCGGTAACTATTTCATAATTTTTGAACCGTTAGCTACAGTAAAGATGAATGCAGATGACAAACCGCATCGTAAGACGCCCAGAATGTTGGGAGCTTATCGACATCTCCCAAAACTCAATGAGCTGCTGTGACCTGCACGGGCAGAAGAGACACAGCGGCAGGAGCTCGCGAAGGTGCAAGACGCCCGAGCAGCTCTGGGTATATTTTCTGCTTTATTAGCGTGTACTGATGCTTACGCTGCCTCAGGGTTCTCCGTGACGGCCTTTGCAACTACGCTTGCCTCGGGCTGGTACAACACCTTACTGCTTGCACGGACAAGTCCGTTTGGTCCATTTCTGTTCTCCTCCATGCCGTCTCCCTGCTCGGTGGCTGGGACCCGTCTTTGGCGAT
>NW_010519464.1:0-625 GCF_000687285.1 Phaethon lepturus | reverse complement strand
AAAGCCTCATGTTGCGTGTCCCGAATGCTCATTTTTATGGTCCACGTATCCATTTTGGGGTCTAACTCGCTCAGGCCTAAAGCCTAATTTGAAGGGCTGCAAGCCTCACTTGAGGATTTAAAGCCTCATTTCTGGGGTCCAAACCCTAATTCTGAGGGCCCCAAGCCTCATTTGGGGGGCCTAACGCCCCATTTTTAAAGCCTAACTACTTGTTCTGAGGGTACAAAGCCCTGTTTATATGGCCTGAAGCCTGATCCTAGTCTCAGGTAGTGTTTGTTCTTCTAAGCAAGTTGGACCGCAGTTCGCATCCTGCCGTTCACAGTAGCTGAGAGGGCAGGATCAGGCCCCTGGCTTCTGCAGGTGCTTTTCATGTCCCCGGTGGCATCCCGCAGGGCTGTCCTTTATCCGCCGTGGACAGCTCCAAGCTTCCAGGAAGCAGAGCCCTTCTTTCCAGGGCTGGGCTCTCCTTTCCTTTGTTTTACGTCAGCACGACCACCACCAGAGCCTGCAGCCACATTCCAGTACCTCACGACACTGCAGCCCCTACTGTGAACGAATATCCAGCTTCACAAAGTTAATGCGCGCTCGTGCTACCAAGACCGGCCGCTAGGACCGTGTGGGAGGG
>NW_010519463.1:0-3061 GCF_000687285.1 Phaethon lepturus | reverse complement strand
GGCTCGGTGCGCGGCGAGGGCTGGCGTTCCAGTTCCTCGCAGAACAGACCAAACCCAAATTAACCCCACCCCACGCGACAGCCACCACCCCCAACCAGTGCATTCCCACGTCCGCTTGCTGGGCTAAACCCTTTTTCCAGCCTCTTGTTTTGTTTGAAGATTCCCCCCCTACTCTCAGGAAGCACATCAGGAGCTACAAAATATTTTTCGGAGACCGATGAAAAGTTCTGAAAAGGGCTTTGTCTTCAGTCCAGGAGAACATTCAGCTTGCGCGCGTAACGGACAACGCTTTGCACGAGAGCGACCCGCAGTGCAAAAAGCTTTAACGTTGTGGCCTCATTTTTCTTCAAAGGAAGAGCAATTCAGGGGGAAGGTGGACAGGTTGGGCTACGGGGAAGTCTATTTCATTACATCTTCAGCATTCTCACAACAGTACTGGGTAAAGAATTCACCTTATAGGAGACCCTTTAAATTCAGCGAGCAACTGGAATTAATTTCTTCAATATTCTTTGGAAAAATATACAATCCTATGAATTTTTCATATGGAGAGGTCAATAAGGGTTCCCGTGTAGCCATTGCTCAGAACCAACTGTACAGTTTGAGCGTGCATGGATTAAAAGACAACTAAAACCACAATTGCCTACTTGCAAGGTTTATTGCAACACTTCAGATCTGGCCTCTCCTCACGAGCAAACTTCCTGTAGGTTGAGAGAGAGCAAGAGTGTATACCCCACTCCGAGGAGCAGCAATTCCTACCCAGTAGTTCCTAAGCCATGGGCAATCTTCTGTGGAAAAGAGCAATGAATTTGTATCACAGATGAAACATAGAGGTTAGAGGACCAAAACTTTTCTATCATGCAGTGCACGCTTGGATACTTAATATTTACATAAATGAGGAAAAACATTTGGAAAAGTGGGTCTTGAGCTTCTACTACTATGAACAAAGAGAAAACACGCAATAAAAACAGGACTCTATTTTTAAGGCGGAAGAGGGAAGTCCTTCGGATAACATCACCTTGAGCAGTGGCACTGGACCATACAAATTATATTAACCTGTCATAACGTTGCTTCTGTTGGTATGAATTTTGATTGAATAACAAACAAAATATGAGCTTCAGAACATACAGTAATACTAAAGAGCTTGGAATACAGCCCTTGGGAAAGCACCCCTAATACGGCTTTTCTGATTCCTCTTGTTAAGATGTAAAAGTTTGCCAACCTCACTTGCAGGTCGCCATTTTGGGGCCTCATATATTCTCTTCTTATAAATGACAAATCATAACATTATTTTTTAAAAAGTGCACACAGAAATAAAAAAGACTCAACTCAACAAAAAAATCAACTCAGAAAAAGTTGATTCACCGTAAATCTAGCTATGATCTGAATGAGCAGGGAAAAAAACCCCACAACCTTATCAAGATCCAGTTAGCTCCATTTAAATTGCAGCATTTTTTTTCCTTCATTTCAGTCTTATTTTGCTTTCCATGAGCAAGTACCGAGCCCTGATTCCGCTGAAGAATTTTGCACATCATTGGGACATTTATGATGCTTGTTACGGCACCTTCTGTGTTCAGGCTCAGGAAAATCCATCTCATCAGCTTCCGCACCGTGCAATCCGCTATTGCTGGTCGAAGTGGTACATGCGGTGGACGGCGGGGGGGAATGGCAAGCTGCCGGTGGCAAGTCCCATGCAGGCAGCTCCCTACATCTAGCTCTTGCGGTTTATAGTGTCCACTTTATTCTTAGAATACTCCAAAAGTACAGAGGCGTTATGATATCAAGTAGAGTTTCTCGCTTATTCCTTTCCCACGGTGAACTGACTGGAAACTCAGTCCGTGTAACTGCGGATTAGAGCATGTGCTGCAATGACAGCTTTCAATTGAAGTATAAGCGTGTTGTGGCAGGACTTTCACTTCTGAATGATCATTCATCAGAAAGAGTGGTTAAGTGTCAGAGCTCATGACTATTTTAGAAGCTTATTACTTCTATCAATGCATATAGTTGTAGGAGAATTTTTTTTTTTCTTCTCAACTGCCAAGAGGGAAAGCCAAACCGAGCTGGGAAATAGCTGAGGTATATTGACATTAAATACTAACATGAAAAAATTGATTTAGGAAGCTATAGGTACTTCTAGCATTTTTTTATAGTCTGACAGATTCTGGGAAATTTACAAACAGCACTTCCCAGTTATCTAGCCATATAAAAAATTATCCTGCCGGTATGCTTTTGCATAAAGATAAAATTTGGTTTGCCAACAGTAATATCACATCTCAGTAAATACAGTGACTTCTTAAGAGTTTTCTCTCATCATTTTTGAAAAATACCAGTCTTCATTGAGGTAGATTTTTTTTTTAGCATAACTTTGCTCATGCTTAATCACCACTTGCAGTCTATTATATCATGTAATCTGCACTAACACAGGAACCCTATAATAGTTTGGGTTGGAAGGGACCTTTAAGGCCATCTAGTCCAACCCCCTGCAATGAGCAGGGACATCTTTAACCAGGTCAGGTTGCTCAGAGCCCCGTCCAACCTGACCTGGAATGTTGTCAGGGATGGGGCATCTACCACCTCTCTGGGCAACCTGTGCCAGGGTTTCACCACCCTCGTTGTCATAAATGTCTTCCTTAGATCTAGTCTGAATCTCCCCTCTTTTAGTTTAAAACCATTACCCCTTGTCCTATTGCTACAGGCCCTGCTAAAAAGTCTGTCCCCATCTTTCTCGTAAGCCCCCTGTAAGTCCTGGCAGGCTGCAAGAAGGTCTCCCCGGAGCCCTCCCTTCCCCAGGCTGAAGCACCCAGCCCCCAGCCTGTCCCCACAGCAGAGTGCTCCGTCCCGCTGACCATTTCCGTGCCCCTCATGCATAAACCACGCGTAAACTACCGGGGAACAGTGAGACACTAGACGAATGCTGAACTCCCCACAGCCCCTTTTTCCCATTTTCGGGGGGGAGGGAGACAAGACAACCCAAAGGCGCGAAGCGCAGCGCGTCACTCCCCAGTTGTAAAGCCACCAGCGCACGGGGTAGGCGGGGCGGGGGCGAGGCCGGGCGGCGCGGGGC
>NW_010519462.1:0-1832 GCF_000687285.1 Phaethon lepturus | reverse complement strand
CTGTGATTCTGTGATTCTGTGAAGATTCAAAAAATTTTCAGTGGATTTGAATTTTGTGTAACCCTTTACTTGCATATTTTCTTCTACCTAGCTTTACTCTAACTCTTGCAACCTGATTGATTCATTTATTAAAATTAGATTAGTAGTATTTTGAACAAGAGTTCTACAATGAATGCGAAGTAGTAATCAACCCAAGTTGCTCCTGAATACTTCGCTCTGCAGAGATCTGCAAGCTGAACAGTGAATATCTGTTAGCACAGGTTTAAGTTGGACATTTGATACCTAGAAAAAAATAAGCGGGAAGGTGAATGAAGCAGTGGATACATTTCTGAGGAATGAAGTCAGTAGATTGCAAGTGACAGGTTCAATTACTGGTCTGTGGACCAGTGACACATCTGCCTTAAACTCTGAGAAATGGGCAGTGGAAAAGGGATGAATAACTCTTAAGATTTGGAGAAAATATGTAACCATTCAGGCAGAAAATTAGCAATTACATTTTGTGCCATCAGTAATAAGTATTTCAACAAAGATCTTAGGTTAACATCAGACCGTGTGACAGTATATCAACCATTACACCTGTGTTCAATCAGCAACCACATCCCTCAATGTGATACTGAGCTGCTTAGTTCAAATGTGGCTTGTTCAGTGATAAGTAAGAAGGCTGACATCTGTTACAAAAGTATTCAAAAGCAATTTATTTCATAGTCTTGATGCTGACTGTTGAAAGATTTTATTTTTTCTTTTAAATTTATGCATTGACAATTTATCTTTTCATCCTTTTGTTCTGAAACCCCATACCCTTCCTCTCCAAATTTACACACTGTCACATATGCCTCCATAAACTACTACAAATGGACAATCATACTAGATATGCAATGAATATATTTACTTGTAATAGCAGTGCAAGAGCAATAGGATTACTGAATTCAGAAAAATGGAACTCAAGGGATTTCCACCTTAATGTGGAATCTAAAGTCATAATATGGAATTACCATTCATTACCATTATTATGCCATAAAAGAATAAAATTTAGTGTCAAAAACCAAATTGAGGAAGATATGATCAATATAAAATGATACATTAAAATAGGGACAGCTCTAGAAACATTAAAAATATATCTCTGTTTCCACTTTCTGAGCTACACATTTCTGAAGAGATCTTCGAAAGTGCTGAGAAAGTTTTCATCAGTCTGTGGAAAAAATTCCTCCTGATACAGCTAAGGACAGAAAGAGACTGTCCATACTGGCTGATTTCTGAACGTTGTTTCTTTGGGTTTTTTTTTTGTTGTTTTTTTTTGTTTGTTTGTTTTTGATTGATTGTTTTTAATTCATGCTCTTAAAGTCCTTCAAAGCATGTCTATATTGCTGTCTGAAGTGACACTGTAGCTTTTGTCAGTATACCTGTCTAGCTCGAAAATAATTTATCACTACACCCATAACTCACAGGTCATTCCAAACTCTGTATTCGTCTATGGGACTGTAAACAATATGCAGGCATGATAAGCTCAATGCTATTACAGATTCACAGATAGCAGCATTGCACTGAAGTGTCATTAAAGTATGTGGTGCAGACATACTCTCAGTATATTGCTTTCTGAACATATTTCAGTTTGTTCAGTATGAACTGAGGGATCACAAAAAGGAAAAAACAAAACTAAACAAAAACCCATAAGCAAGTGAAATGTATGGTCTGTTAAACACAGCCAGGCCTTCCCCTCTATAAAGGAAGTCTGTTGCATTGTTGTTGTTTTTTTTTTAATTTGGTCTTACGTCTATTAACCTATATCTATTTTTGTTTTTAAGTATTGCATTGACCATTTCAGCGAAGCCACC
>NW_010519461.1:14147-18302 GCF_000687285.1 Phaethon lepturus | reverse complement strand
TTAGTGATTCTGTGATTCTGTGAAAATACTAGAGATGAGTAATTGTGCATGTGAAGGGTTCACTTTCTCACTTCATTTACACTGCCAATGTGATACATAATGAGCCTTGTAAAATACAGGTGCCCATGTCAGAAACATCAGCTATAGCTCTGTTTCTAATACAGAAACATACTGTTGGTACTGTAGCCACTTCTGTTGTCCCATCTCTTCTTGCAGTCTTTGAATCTGATCTTGTATCCAAGGACTCCAATGTCACACAGCTTCAAAATCAGTTTTCACCTGCAACTCATCCAGAGTTATAATGCATATATTTCTTTGATTCTGTTTTTATTTAAATGATGATTCAGCTGGCTATTAACTTTTAGCCAGTTTTACATATGCGTTATATTTGGTTAATATAAAGTAACTCACTTATCCAAAAATGCTTAACCATGGCCTTGAGGAAGATATTTTTCTTAAACATTATGAAAAAAATGTCTGCCACTGTATAGTAAGTTCATCTATCTGTGCAAGTTATTCATTCAAATATTCATTGAAATCTTTCATGAAAAGCACTGCCAAAACAAATCTCAGTAAAAAGACCAGATAATTACAAATTCTTAGAAGATGCTCAGACCAATTCTTATACATTCTTAGACCTACTTCTTAAAAATCAGATTTAATGATGGATATTGTTAACATTATTTTGTGTCCAACTAGATATAAGTGAATTAGAATGGTGTAATTAACAATAGCATGCATGTATTTTGTAATACTAAGATCATATACCCAGACACATTCTTACATAAGTATGTGAACAATGTGGTCACCAATGAGGCAGACAAAGACAGTTGTAGTTTCAGACAGGTGGCATCCAAGTAACAAAAAGTTACCAGACAGAGGAAGCACAAGGAAACTGCAATTAGGCCGGGAACCTCCCCAGATGCATAGGAAACATGACCAGGAAGACAAAATAAAGTAAGGAAGGTAGGCAGCTTCAGAAACAGAGGAGAACCACCTTCATGGAAGCTGGGTAATAGTATAAGAATCTTGGACGTAAGCAAGGAATAAAATCACAGAAGATGATAAGCCCATTTCTCTCATCAATGACCTGTCAGGGCTGATTAATTTGATATCTGCAACTAAAAACCACTACAGACCATAGCCAACAGTGCTAACTATATCACAACAGCTCTGTGGTATTGTAAACCCACAGCTCTTTTAGAATATGTTTGTTAAAGATGAACACCTTTCTGTATGTAGTGATGATGTATATTGTGTAAAAATTGACCACTAGCACAAAGTACATTATTAATGAATTAATGTAATTAAACTTTAAAGTGTGGAATTGTCCTGATTTGTCACTCTCCTAAATATCACTATCAGACTGACCTTTAATTCCCTGTATAGATACAGATATAATTATTTAATTTTTTATTTTATATCTCTATTATTATAGATATAAATTCATTTGCAAGACAGTGGGACTATTTTAATATAAGCGCCACTTACTTTCACATGTTAACAGTTAAACAGAAAGGTGTAACCATGTGAGTAATTTGACATCTTTTTCCTCTAATCACTGTGCCAGTGAGATGCACATTGAACATCATGATTCAATATGCTAATGCAACAGATTAGGAGGTGATTTTGCAGGACTTTTTATAATGTAGCTGCATACCTTTGGCCCTTGTTTCTTTCCTTCTCTTCTCATTATCCACACTGCATATAAAATATCAGCTGCATTTAAGTTCACTTTTAATTGTTTGTCTTCATTGGATTTGACTGAGTTTCTTATTCTGGTACTCATTTTATTGTGCTTGACTTCAGTTCAGTGTATTGTTTCAACTCCTAATTTCCTTTCTTCATTTGTCTCAGAACTCTCTTAGCATAAGATTCCAAATGAATATCCAGGGAGTTTCTGATCCCCCTTCATTCACATAAAGTATCCCAGAATTCCTTTATTTTCACCCTTCCAGCTTTCTATACCAATCTGCAAACACTTCCAATTAATTGCTCCTTTATTTAGGGTACAGTTCCCAAGTGAATAAGAATCTCACAGTGCAAGGAAGAAAATATGGTCTCTGTCTAGTTTTAGACACAAGGCAAGGAGAATAGGAAGGTGTCAGTTAAGAATGTTGAAAAATCTGAGCAATGAGATTGAAACAGCTCAGCCTACACAAAGTAGAGAGGGAAAGTTTTTACTTTCTTGCTCTTGCCTTGTATCAGTTAAATTCCGTAAAACCCACTTGTAATCTGGAAAGTAGGGTATCAAAGAAATGACAATCCTTTTGCCTATGTCCTCTCTCAGAGTGAGTACTGAAGCACTACTTCATCACATTAGTGATGATTAGAATTAGTGGCATTTCCAGCCTTTGATGATTTCAAAGCAGTAGTTAGAAGTAGCAGTTGCCGTGTTTCAGACAACAGAAAAAAATTCTGCAGATATTCTTTACATATGTGATTATGAAAAACCTGTCTTGGGGTAGTAAAAAGAGGAGGCTATTTTGACTCCTCTAGGGTTTTTTTATCACTCAACTGCTTTTGTTTTGTGGAAACATAGAGAACATCCAAAAAAGTCCTTCTGTCCTTTAAGTAGTGGAAGATTTCAAATGAGAAGAAAAAGTAAGGGGTTAGGGTACAACATAAACTGAAAAATTTTGCAGTTAAATCTGTGATATTTCACTAATTCTGAATATTATTATTGTGGCATATGTCTCTGCATAGTCTCAAATTTTAGTGGAAGTATAAGTGATGCAGCACAAGTCCTCTTTTATGTTTTCCTTCAACAGGTGGCTCTCTGTTGAGGTCCCCCAGGCTCTGAAGTTCAGTTGAAAAAAAATGCAAACGGCAGTAACCAGTCCCAGCCACAACTTCAAATTTCTTATTTCTTGATATCAAATATATTTTGATATCTTTATCAAAAGGCTTATCTCAGGGCACTCGCAGAAAGTTAAAAACAAATCTGCAAATATTTTTTAAAGGCAACTGCTAATTTCTTAATCAAAAACTGTATCAGAATAACAGAAATTTCATCAATCATTACTGTAAATTTCTCATGGATGCATAATGTATAGAACTACCATGCATGTGAATAACATAAACCTGCAAGTTTACACATCTCTTACATTTTCACCGTTCTCCTCTGTCCCACAGTTAAGGCAAAGACAGACAATAATCTGAAAGCAAAAAATTGGGACCTACTGTTTACCTGTTCATATCTCCAGCCAGTCTCTGTCACCACCCCACACCCTGTTTTTTAAGACACAGTGAATGTCCTTTTCTCTACATTTGCACAATAACTACTACAGCTGGGTGTCTATACCAACGCTATGTCAATAATATAACACAGTAAACAAGCTTTGTGTGTTAAGTGTGTTAACTCACTGTCTCGTGAAGAGTTAATCTCTGCTACTACTTCTATATCAAGTGTCTTTTCCACTTAGCACTTACTAATATGTGATGCATTGACAATTCAAAAAGGTAGAAAATCAGGGTTCTTTCTGCAGACAGCCTGCCTTGGATCCATTCATAGCTGGTACTCCATCTGTTGTTATAGAAACCAGTTTCATTATTATGACTTCCTGCCTCTCTGCCTATCTCTCTCATCTAGCTGGCTGTTTTAACGACAATCATCACCATGGTGTCAAAAGGCTTGACAAAGAAAGAAAAAAAAAAATCCTAGATCAAATCAATCAAATCAGCACTAGCCTGAATACAGTTGATGTTTTGTCTCTTTCAGTGCATCTTTTCCTATGCATGTAGATTTCTTCTTCACTGAGCCACTCATCTATTGATTTCAATGCTCTTTTTAGTTATTGAAGGAAAGCGGTAGCAGACAGATGGGGTTGACATTTAGTCTGGAAGGCAGTAAGATTTGCGGTCATTTTCATCTCTTATGGACAGATCTCTCTCTTGCTGACAATGCAATCTATTAAACTGGGGAACAGTCTCCCAGAAAAAGTGCTAGAACCCTCATTGCTTGGGACTTGTGAAAGTAGGTTGAACAACGCACAAGAAAATGTGCTATAAGGAATAAGCTACACTAGCAGAATGATAGAGTAGATGAGCTAAGAGTTGTTAGCTGTTTGTAACTTTTGTAGATATTACAAACCCCACAGAATTTCTCATATAAACAAGAAGTTTGTATGGAGTTTACTGTGGGGAAAAAGGAGA